>NW_027526335.1:115845184-116072684 GCF_048455015.1 Haemaphysalis longicornis
ATTCTTCACTAACACGTCAGAATCCCTACCTCAGCTGTCTTTTGTGCGAGTTTTTTTGTAGCCGGATTTGACTGCGAGTACCTAAAATAGGGTTACCTTTCTTCGTTTTAATTCGCCGTCGGCTATGTTTCGCTATTTCGGCCACCTGGGCACTTTGTTTTTGTTTTTGTCTGTTGGTGATGAGCGGCAGTTACTTTATCGTAACTTATAAAATGTCCCAGTAATAATGCGTTCTTGAGCAAATACAAGGCATCACATTGTTGGCACTTGTGAATTTTTTCATGTTTGTGCTTTTTTTTAATTTTGACGGTGTATAACACCGAAGTTTCTTTTCATTTTGTCAGTTCATTTGTAGTTTCTGAGTTTCTTTTTTTAAAGACAATTTCAGTTTGTGCTATTATAATCTGCCTTTTTGAGGAAATACAGGACGTTACACGGTCCCCTATTCGCGCAATTTTTTATTTCTATTTTGAACATTGCTGCTCCGTACTTTTTTCGCTTATTATTTGGTTTCGGAGATAGATGTCTAAGATGCATATTTTCGATTTTGCCCGATAATTTTTGTTCAAAATGTATTTTTTCTAGTTTTATAATTTTAGGCTTTTTCAATATTCCGTCCAAAAAAGTATCCCCATTTACGCTATTATAACAATTACAGCTGTTACTTCCACCAAATCCGCATTTTTGTGGAAATGCAGGGCGCTACAGGGTCCTGGTGTCAGGGTACTCGGAAATGAATGCAACGCATTAATACAAAGCAGCTGCCACAGCCGGTGATTGAATGCAGGTGAACCACGTTCTGGGGGGCGGAACCTACTCTAATCCCTCTCGTTTCCTTCCTACTCCCGTTGTTTATTAGCCACCAACGAAAGTACGCCAGTACGGGCATTTACCGTAAGCAATTCTTTTCCACTGCAATCGGGTGTCGAAACCTGTGGCGTCTGCAAACATACCACTAAGCGTCAAAGGAAATCGAGTACGCTTGCCTACTGGAGTGGGAGGGAAGCTAGAAATGGCGTGGACGGGTCCTCGACTAGCCACCGCTGAAGCGAAGCTATTAGCGAGCACCGGAGACTCGGGGACGTCGACTGCGCGACAAAACAATCAGGTAACGGACGCGTTCTTCCTTCCTTTTTTTCGTCCTGATTTGTGCGGCGGAAATGAAAGCTCCTGCTCCTGCTGCGACGTGGAGGGAATGAAGCGACACCGTTCAGAGCACCAGGAGGCTTCCTTATGGAGTAATCAAACAGAGGAACGGCTTTATATATGTGCACTGGCTAATTATTCAAAAGGCGAGGATATATCGCTTTGGGGAAGAAACTAAAGCGTGTTAGACATTGTAAAAGGTAGTCGCCTGCTTTTTTGCGGCATTTTCGTCTACGTGTTGACTGAACGCGGCCTTCTTCCTGTAGACGATGTCCTGTAGACGATGTCTGCGCGCCCAGAACGCTTCGATTTCCGCACTAGCGGCCCACCGTATGGATTGTAGTCCAAGCGGAGGCTGAAGTCGTGGTATTTGTGAGCGCCGTATCATGTCAGTCGCTGTCAAACCGGGTTTTTTTAGGCTCATCACGAGGTCAAACAAGTAAAAACGATGTTTCCCCATCTAAAAAAAAAAAAAACTCATGACAGAAGGTTTTTGATACTTTTCGCGTACTCATCATTTTCAGCCACCACAGTTTTTGTTTTTAAAGCGAAAGCTTCGTAAGTGGGACTGATGGCGTCCTGTGAAAAAACTACTGCCGAAAAGAAGCTCTGATAAGATCTCTGGACATACGGCGCGCGTGTGAAACCGGGCTTGCATTGTTTCAAAGCGGTTACTTGAAAATCGCGAGAAAAGAACGGTCCTGGAAAAGACAATACTCGCATAGACCACGAAAAAAGGAGTAAGATATTACATTGTTATCCAATAAACCACGTATCGGGATATATTTAGATTGTTCGTAAATGCGCTTACTCGGTGCGCGAAAAATCGTCGCCAGGGTTCGTACTTCGTTCCGGATTTGGGTCTTCGAAGTTTTTGGCGATCGATTGGACGCACTTTCAGCGAAGGTTGGATGCTCTTTTAACGTAAATGCTGACGCACTTTTGACGCAATTTTGAGGTGAGGAAGATTTCGCGCTTCTGTCGACTTTCTTTAGGAACGGTAGTAAAGTCTATCTTCAGTTGTTATTGAAGTGGCTCGATAGGGACTGCCGGTTATCAAGGCGTGCTCGAATTGTAAGGGCGATAGCATTCGAGAAAACGGAGTGATTTCTTCACATTTTCTACTTCTGTCACTGATGCAACCGCAAAGTATGCCCGGAGTGAGTGAGTGAAAAACATTCTATTCAGCCGGTGAAGTGGGAGTTGTTCCTTATTCCAGGAAGCCGTGCGATGAGCCGGCAGCCTCCGCTCTGGAGGCCAAAAGTGTCTAGAAGTCCAGATCGCTGCTGGTTACCAGGTTCTCCGACAGCTCAGGGGTGGGAAGGGGGGATGGAAGAGGGGGGAGCTTGGGGTTGTGCTTGCATCTAATATGATGAAGAGGTGGTGGAAAACGACAAATGTTCTTTTTCTTCCATGCATGCCCTCTCTCTAGTCGTTTCTTCAGTGGTAGCCACCCTCAAGCAAAAGGGAGTTGCATAACAAAAACATGGCATAAGGAGAAACCTCTCTCTCTCCATTCCGTACAGGTAACTCTCGCTCGTACAATCCCTTCCTGAAGAACGGCTTCGTTCCACCCTAGAATGTCTGTGTAGTTGTTACCCCTTGGTGAGGAGTTGTTGTATACTTCTGGTAAATCAGACGTGTAAGTATCACAAGATTTTCTTTTTGCCCTTGAGTATTATTTGCGGGTTTTCCTCGCGCGCACGGAATGATAGGCAAGAGTAATTCAACCCGCCCTCATGCTCGCGATCTTTGTTCTCCTGTCGGCTTCATGCGCCGTTTTTTGTCCCTTTGCTACTACAGTTAAACCTGGATGTAACGAACCTCTACCTAACGAGTTCCTCGATTTAACGAAGTTTTTCAATTACCCATGGCCAGCCCCATTTAAACGCATGCTTATGCGACTTATATGTAATGAAGGAATTGCACTGGTTAACCTGGATATAACGAATTCAGTACGTTACTGAATAATTGCTTTTTGCCCTTTTTCTGAGAAATCGGCTACAGATATGCTGGAGTTTTGCGAATTTTGCCCGCTCCGCAAACTATCGTGCCTTTCCATGTGTGAGTGCGGTGTCGGTTAGGTGCTAGGTCTGCCTATCGGCGTGTAGTCGCGAAACTCTTGCTATCTGTGGTGTTGGTTTATCGATGATGCTTTCTGCTGCCAGAAAACAAATTTTTTTGTCTTGCCAAGACAAGCTCGCAATTTTCAATGCCGTCTCCGCGGGCGAGAAAGAAGAACGTCGCCGCACGGTACAGTACCCTAGCTAGCACCCTCATACCAAGTTCGAGCATCAAGTTCTCGAAATGGCGTCTTTTCGGCATACGTTGGGCACGGAAACGCGTTAACGCACCGCGAAAGTGTCCAAAGGAGAAGTGATACTTAAGGTACGTTTGTGAATACGCGGGTAAGTGACCTTGGTTCTGTTCTTCGGCCATGGTGTAGTGCCTAAGCTCGTGGGAAAGTTGCAGGCGGAAGTCACGCAGCTTTTCACGGTGAAATAAATTTTTGAAGGGTGCGTTAATGTTGAGAAATGTCTAGTATTCTGGTTTCCTTTCTACTTTATACATGCGAACCTTAACTCGAAAACTGCACGTTACAAAAAACTGCATGTAAGAAAAAATTGCGAATTTTCGTCAACTTTGTTATATCCCCGTTTAACTGTATTTTCTATGCTACCAGAAAAAAAGCACGAGATCACTATTACGACCGTAAAAAATGGGAGGGGGGTAAAATTAGATTTTTCGAATCTAAGCAACCCCCTCGCTTTAAGCATTGCGATCGTGGGAAAAAGGGGTGCTTAAAATCGAGTAAATACGATATATCTGCCCAGACTGGCCAATCGGTACATTATCGTTCCTCCGTTGTTGCTGCTTTCTCACGGGTCTGAAGCCCTGCCTCCGTAATAAAACTTTTCGGCAAAATCTGTTTCAGAAAGCTCGAGCTCAGCAGTTCTCTTTCTGTAAACTCTTCTTTACAATTTTTTTTCTTTATCGACCCCGCTTTCCTCCAGCTCTCGGCTTCCTCAGCGTCCCGTGTACTTTTTCTACCTCGTCGGAAACTATGTTTCGGGTCTGAGAAATCTGGCCCTGCTGTAGGGAATGAGGAACGGGCCGGACGATTTGCCACCCCCCTGGGATCGGCCGGGCGACCAGCACTTGCCGTTCTCAGACTGCGAGGAGGAGGCGAGAACCAAGGTTCTGGGCGAGTGCAAAGATAAGAGTCGGGGCTCACCCGTGGAGGCGAAGCGGAGGAGATGCTTCAGACTGCGCTGTCATAATCCCCAGGGTGCACACCCATGTGCGGCAACAGGGTACTCAGCGCCGTCTTCCTGCACCACGAGAGAAAGGAAATGGACGGGTGTGAGGCAAGAACAATCGACCTCGTGCCCAGGAATACACGCAAGAACTCAGACACATACACGCGCTCAAACCTAAAATCAGTGGTGGAAAAATTCCCACAATCATGGAATGACGTAGATGCAACCGAATGCTTCGCACATGTTGCTTCTATGGGCACTCTAAAGGCATGTAATTGTGTTTCTTGAAGAGTTCGTCGAGAGCGAGATAGAGAACGATCTTTAATGAAGTCGGGCGATGTTAGCCGGGCTAAAATGCGTAACTTGCTACGCCAGTTGATGACGGGATGAAAATGACTACGATGATGTTCAAGAACTTGATGCTCACAGAAACGTTGAGTTGTTCACAGAGACTGGTCTAGACATGTGTGTTGCAGGTACTCTATGTACTCTATAAGAGCTTTTGTAGCCCGTAAAGCACGTTTGGGCATGCCCACGGTCCTAAAACGTCCTTTAACTGAATGGCCACTGAAAGCGGCAGTCCCGAAGAAGACACTGCGAGAGACACTCTTTGAACACTGAATCGAGCACTTTCACAGAGCAGGTGCTGTAGGGTTTCCTACTACGCTGCCTTCCACACTCCTAATTAAACACCACGTCCGCATGCGTTCCATGCGGCGTGGTCGACCCAGGTTGTTTTGTCGCATGGAACGAAAAGACCAGCCGTTTCTTCACGCATCTCGGCCATGTGCCTCTTGCCGGCCCCCTCTGTGGAGGCCCCCTCATGCGATAGCGTCCGAATCGTGCATCGCCGCTCTGTGTTTGGCAGCGCAAACCTGGTGTGGTCGCTTTCGTTGTAGTGTGTCACCTCTGGCATAGGACACTGTTTTGTTGTGTCTCCACGCGGGGGTAACGTGGCCCTACAAATATCTGCTTCAAATGTAATCAGATTTTACGAGTGATTTTGTCTGCGACCGTCCACATGTACGGATTAGCTCAGAGTACAATGTAAAGCGCGTAGCATCTCACTCGGAACCAGTGATGCTTGCTGCTCACGTGCTGTAAATATGACTCCACGGAGGTACCAATCGGTGCGGCGATCAAAAGCGTCACGATGGTGGCTTGGGGGCGGAAGTTGAGACCAAAATAGATGTGCACGTCAACGAAGTACACGAGTAGACACTGTATGCATGTTGCCCTGAATATAATAGAATGCCGAGCGCCATCGATCAATACTAAAACCCGCTCCATTCATTCGAACTGGCGTGCCCATCTGGGACGGCTCGATACAAATCCTTCTGACGGCTCATAAATTTTTCGGCCTCAGCGAGCAGTTAATGCCCTTAGAAGTCGATTTCAATGCTGAAGTTGATACGCTTATGTGAGGAGGTATTTGTTAAAGAATGGTGCCACTTGGAACCAGAATTACGTTGTCTCAGCCTTTCACTTCTTGGAGGTACGGCGACTGGCATGAATTTTGCGGCCTTATTGTCATGTCGGCGTTGCCCATAACAGGTTTGGGGCGATTATTCGCGTTGTTAGAGACCACGGCACGTGCGGCTGAGAATTCTATCCTTGTGCTCATGCGCACGCCAATACAGGAAGCATGTGCGAAAATGTCCTCGCGTACTTCGTGAACATTGCAAGAAAGGCTTTCTGTCATTGATAGCCATACGCAGAATCTGTATTAGCGCGATATCACTGCGATAGATGATAGGAGTTCCACTTTTCCTATTGGTGGCGGGGGAATGATGTCATTAGAGCGCAGGGAGTGGAGGCTTTGCGGTGGCTTGAACGAGAAAAATTGGTTTCGAGAAATTCCGCGTACGTTTCTTTCTCGTTTTGGCTGTGAACTAGTTTAACTGCAGCTCTACTCTTGAAGGTGTCACAAAACTGCTCCACTTCGCTCCATTTTTTGTTAGTAGTTTCTCTTTAGGCTCCACCATCGGCTTTTTAAAAGTCTGGCACGACACCTGAGAACAAACTGCCGATGTTCGTAGAAGCCCAGCTGCCAGCAGTTCCCACGCTAACGCGCGAGCGCAAGGGTTCGGGAAGGAAACGCGGCTGCCCAACGTGAGACGACGCGGGGACCCACAAAGAATTTGACGAACAGAAAATGTTTACGCTGATTCATTTTCCTATAGCTAGTTTTATTTGTTTGGATCAACTATAACTGATACGCGAGCTTCACAGAAGGAGTCACCACACGTGCCTGCACTTTGTCAACACCGGACTGCGGTGTTTTTCTTTTCCAACGAAGTGTGTCACCTTTATGATGGGACGTATAGTGTTGGTGAAGGTTAAAGTGGTCACTTTCACGATATGTTCATAGGACACCTGAAATACCCTTTTACTTTATTTACTAAAGATGAGGTGGTCGTAGTCTTGATGAAGGATTTAAAACAAAAATTGCGAGCATCAGATTGACAGGACGTGCACACTTTTTAGTTCATACCGGCTTCACGTGAACGGTGTGTTAGGGCAACAGAAACACAGTGAGAAGTGGTATGGTAAATAAATTGTAATTTGCATACGGAATAAAAGATATCCTTGCTATACATTTTCAAGCAGGAATCGAAAAGTGTTATAATTTTATTGTAGAAGCATTCCGCCGACTTCTTGAAGTTTTTTCTTCTACAATTGCCGCTTCCTTAAGCATTTTATTTTGGTCATATATTCTAACCACCATGCTTATGTACTATATTATTGCCCATAGTTTAACCGAAACAAAATTATGAAGACTTCAGGAATAAAAAAAAACAACAATCAATTGTTAATAGGAATATGCGACATAGAATTGGCGCATCTGATTACCCAACGCAGATATCTTGCTTCTGTACATGGTACTCTTCATTGGGCCAGACAGCAGTAAATGTAACTAAAATTTCAACAATCCTAATGAACTGTCCTGCCTGCCTCGTTGTGGTAGGCAATTGCTTCGCATCTTTACGTACACTTCCTAGATTTTCCCAGCGTTCTTTCAGTGTGCGTCCTCGTCCAAAGGGGCGGTTAATGCTTCTATTCAAACCAACGAAACAGCGGCTCAGCCGCGACCAACTTCTGAACATCTGTTGTGCACATTGGCATTTAGAAAGCCTTCGAAGGCATTGCCTACCAAGTTTATTGTCAATGGCTCCCTCTGCAATGCCCACAAAAAAGGCCTCCGAGTCACATGTCCATATAGCCGCGATCATGTCCTGTTTATGTTCTGTTAGCAGCGCCTGGCCGCGCCCAGCTATAATCTATGTTTGGAGCTAAGCGCGCGCCTTCTCGTTTTGTTGACTTCCCGCGGGGCAATTTTGCTTGATAGTGAGGAGACGGCTTCGATTGACAAAGTTCTCGATCAAATTCGATGGTTCCGGAACGATTCGCGATGAGAGATAAATGCTCGCAGGGCAAACGTCACGGCATTCTGTTCTCAGACCCTCGACTGTGGCTGTCACTTCGGTAACTGCCTCTTTGCCGCTCGTGTTTTCTTTACTAAGGCTGTACTAATTTTATCCAGCGGTTTCGCGCAGGATGCGCAAGTTCACGTTTTGACGGGAGACTCACCCCCGGCGAAACACCCCTCGAAGCGCATCGCGTGATTCGCCGGGCCTGCTTTCCCTGCTGCGCACAAGGCCTGGTTTTTAGTCGTTCTGCTCATGTGAGCGGCGGCCGACAAGCTGATCGGTAGCGGACCACTCCCGCAGCCTCCCGTATATGCGGCGCTGGGTCGTCTCGGGCTAGGTGACTCGTCTCGCGCCAGGCTAAGAGGAACGGCGCGTTCGCCGTGAATGAACGCCGCGTTCGCCGCGTTCGCACCGGCGTTCGGCGCGTTTGTCCCGGTAAACGCCGCGTTCACTGAACCGAACGGCTTTGAACCGTGGTCGGCAATACAGCTACATCAAAAGCTAACCAAGCGAAACCAAGACTCAATCAGACAAAGCCAAGCTTTTTATTGCATATCCAAGACTAGCTGAGCTAAGCCGCAGCCATTTTTTTTGCTCATGACGGAACACAACTTCCATTCAATAAATGTTAGCTTTGATACGATACTCACTTCGTTGTTCACTGGTTCACAATATAAACAATAACTGGAAATCTGTCGAGAGTTTCAAAGTCCGCCGACTCCACTGTCAACCTGAAGTTTGGGTGGAGCTAAGGTACAAGCAACGTACGTGTTTTATGGTCAGCGCCGGCCTGTCGACAGTTATGGGCTCGGTACACTGCTTGGGGCGAAGAGGGTCTCACTTAGCATAGTATAGTGTCTATTGACGGTCTGCAACTCCGTAATTTCATAGTTTTCGGCTATCCTGGAGGGCTAAAATGCTAATTATGTTATTATAAGTAAGTTCATTAGCTAATGAAAAATGCAAAAGTAATGCAAGACAGTTCAGGACGCCATGAGTCACTGTAATTACGGTGTTGCTTGACAATTATCATCCGTCATTTGAAACTCTCGTCCACGTTACGCAAACGCCCCGTATACAACTCGCTCGTGTTTTACCTCCAAAGCACTTTTCATTGAGGGGTTTAAGGATATCGCGTTAATAATGACCCGTGCGACAACCGCGGCGACGAAAACCGATGCGTCACGGCCCCTTTTCGCACGCGGATGTGTAGTCAGTCGCATTGCGACGTGACCGGGAGCTCGAAACGGCGACAAAGAGTCGATCAATCGCCGGCCGTGTTAAGCAACGGACAGCCGCCCGGGGCGACTTTGTTTGCCCACTGACCACGACCACGACGGGCGCATTTTAGAGAAGGGGAGGGTGAAGACGAAGTGAGGGCGGATGCACCGAGAGAGAGGAATGGCCTCCATTTGCGGCCGCATCGAGCATTTTTATGCGCATCGTTGCACAAGAGATATAGCATACGCTGGCGGACTCGTTTTCGCCACGCGGTATCGAGTTTTAGTTTGGAGCTTCCCCTACTCTTCCCTCCGGTCACGTAATCGATATTGCCTCATCGCGTTGATCCAGATAAATATAAGTGACTGTTTGCCTGGGTGCTCATGAAGGGTTGACGGCTGCTGTTATATAGATTGCTCGCGTGCCCACAAGCCCTCGGTGTTATCGTCCGCTTTCGTTGCATAACGCTTCAAAAACTCATTCCGTTCTTTTAAAACACGTCTTTTAATCTTTAACCGCAAACCGGTGAGAATTACTAGTTTATTTCTGGGCGCTAAGCGACGTCGATTTTCTTTTTGCTACAGTAGCTTTCATTTTATTTTCTCTCTCTCTCTCTTAACCTAAACTAAGTGAAATAAAGTAGATGTGGCACATACCGTTAGAGAGGCCGCTATTGCGTTAACGCCAGCTCGAAAGGGAGAAGGCGTTGGCTCCCATGCGCGCACAAAAGGGGTCGATGGCCGTGAACTGCACGGACTAGCAACCACACTTTATCGACCAGCGCGGCTCCTGACTCCGCTACGAGCCACCGTTGAACGCTCGCTCAAGGCGCGCAAAAGCTGCGCCAAATGCTAAAAAATTGAAAACTTCGGCATCACGATATCGCAGATGCACAGTTTGAAGAATACGGAGGAATGTGCAATGGAATTGGCACATGACTGCTTGGTATGACTGAGTTTTCGGAAACAGCGAATGAGTGAACGCTCCCGTATATCGCGTAAGGATGGTGGCTTCATGAACAACCCTGATGCGCAAGTTAAAGAGAGCCCTTGTCTAAATGCCGGTGTGACGTAGTTAGCTTCGCTAGAGTGCCGCTGCGTTTTTAAAGACGATATTCATTCTTGGGCTAGTTGAATCCGGAAATTTTGGCGTGTTTGTATAGTCTTTCTGTTTATCTGTCGGTGACTCGATTCTGCCACCCGGCCAAAGCGAAACAGAAGCTGCACAATAGTCTTATATACCCACAGCCAAATATAAACGTGGAAGTCCGGTGTCAACGTTCATACTTGTCAACATTGTTGAACAAGAACAAGATATTACGCAAATATAAGACAGAAAATCATACATACGTAATGTTTACAGCATTCCTTTAAAAAGCAACTTACAGGCGCTTGATTTTCGCGAAATGAAATACTACATCCGCTGCAAAAAAAAAAAAAAAAAAAAACCCTCCGTCGCCTGCTCTCTCCCGCGCCACTATAGCTTCTGGCGGCATTTTAAGAAATCAAGCGGCAACAGTTATGAAAAAAAATGCCCGCCTGGTTAGATCCGAATCCCGCCCGGCGGGCATTTTATCTCCACTTTCTTTCTTTCTTTCTTTCAAAAAAATATATCTGACCTACCACATTTTCCAATTCGGTTTCCTTGGTTTTCTTGACTGCCTACCCATATTTTCTGTCTCCATTTCAACGAGTCCCTCATTTACAATTCTAATGCGTTTTATATATATATATATATATATATATATATATATATATATATATATATATATAGATAGATACGGGACGAGGGACTCGGTAAAGATACATATCAAGGTTGCAGTCGTCATTGCCAGTGCTATTCGGCTTTTTTTCGAAATATTTAATTGGGCCGAATGACGTGTGCTTGTCACGTTTCTTTTGATTCATTGATAAATAAGCGAAAATATAAGTCGAGAAAAAATCCGCCGTTTTCCGGGAGCGGGACTCGAACCCACATCTCCGCATAACCGGTGCGGTGCGTTCGCCATTACGCTACCCCCACAGCGGCTTCTCTCTCGACTTTAAAGCGGGGGTTTATATTTACAAGAGCTCTGAGGCCGATCAACTAGCGCCGCCCCTCGGCTACCGCGGGAGACGTAGAACGTCTTCTTTCCCAGCGGCCGCCACGTAGAACGTGGTCGGAGGTCGGGGTTAGCAATTGGCATATCCGAACTGCTGGAGCCAGTGCCTCGTAATGCATGTAGCAGAACAGAGAGATACGGGACGAGGGACTCGGTAAAGATACATATCAAGGTTGCAGTCGTCATTGCCAGTGCTATTCGGCTTTTTTTTCGAAATATTTAATAGGGCCGAATGACGTGTGCTTGTCACGTTTCTTTTGATTCATTGATAAATAAGCGAAAATATAAGTCGAGAAAAAATCCGCCGTTTTCCGGGAGCGGGACTCGAACCCACATCTCCGCATAACCTGTGCGGTGCGTTCGCCATTACGCTACCCCCACAGCGGCTTCTCTCTCGACTTTAAAGCGGGGGTTTATATTTACAAGAGCTCTGAGGCCGGTCAACTAGCGCCGCCCCTCGACTACCGCGAGAGACGTAGTCGAGGGTCATTCGGCCCCATTAAATATTTCGAAAAAAAGCCGAATAGCACTGGCAATGGCAACTGCAACCTTGATATGTATCTTTACCGAGTCCCTCGTCCCGTATCTCTCTGTTCTGCTACATGCATTACGAGGCACTGGCTCCAGCAGTTCGGATATGCCAATTGCTAACCCCGACCTCCGACCACGTTCTACGTGGCGGCTGCTGGGAAAGAAGACGTTCTACGTCTCCCGCGGTAGTCGAGGGGCGGCGCTAGTTGACCGGCCTCAGAGATCTTGTAAATATAAACCCCCGCTTTAAAGTCGAGAGAGAAGCCGCTGTGGGGATAGCGTAATGGCTAACGCACCGCACCGGTTATGCGGAGATGTGGGTTCGAGTCCCGCTCCCGGAAAACGGCGGATTTTTTCTCGACTTATATTTTCGCTTATTTATCAATGAATCAAAAGAAACGTGACAAGCACACGTCATTCGGCCCTATTAAATATTGCGAAAAAAAGCCGAATAGCACTGGCAATGACGACTGCAACCTTGATATATATATATATATATATATATATATATATATATATATATATATATATATTATCGAGTGTGCATGTGTGTGTGCTTGTTGAATGTGGTTCTTATTTCTCGGAAACAAAATCGCGGATATTACTGCAAGCACCTTACGTAATCAAGTAGCCCTCGGTTCGCAATCACTTCAGAGATGATGCAATTATTCCGTCCTCAAATAAGGAAGGAATAGGGCGAATTGCAAGCTATTAGCTCGATCGAAATCGATCGCGCACAGAAGCCGTCCAGATGGCTGGCCCGCTTTTCATACGGATTGACGTTATCAGACAGGATGACTTCAAAACGGCGCGTCGCTGCGAACAGAAAGACAGGCTCTAAAAAAACACACGTCTCTCCGACGTCAATTTCAGCATTTTCGTAAAATCTGCAGTAGTGCTTCACGCAGTAATTCGGAATTTGTGAGAAGCTATACACGAGGGCTGTGATACCATGCCACAAGCCTCAGCACTAAACTCGGAAGAAAACTCCCATGTTGCTAAGCAACGTGGGACAAAGAGTGCACGAGTAAGGAGCCCTTAAAAAAGCGCGCGTCTAGCTTTGCCCTTTGTCCGTGGAGAGAACTAGAAACAGCATCTGCTGTGCGGGCAGTGCTTCCCCCAAAATCGAGGCCGAGTCGGCGAACGAGCTGCTCAATTGTTCGCTGAAGGAAATACGGTGGCACAAATAATGTAAAAAAAAGAGACGCTGGAACCGTGGCGTTTCGATTCTAACAAAGTAATACGTGAATGAATAGAGGGAGAGATAGCTAGAGGGAGGGATGGTTAGAGAGAGAGAGAGAGAGAGAGAGAGAGGTCAACAAAAAAGCAAACTCAAAGGTCAAGCCGAAAATACCCGCTGAAGTGGCCGCGACCCAAGAGGACGCGAAAGGCACATATACCGGACAAGCGATGTGATCAAGGACATGCGCCACTAGAAACGTAGACAAAGATAAACATAAAATGTATAGACAACTCCACCACGCCGCGTCGCGAAGAGTTCTAAACGTAGACTGGACGTAAAGTAAACGACGAACAAATCTCCGCGGGAGCAGTCAGTGGAACATAAAAATTGGACGTATATACTTCTCCGCCATTCTCCTCCTCCCTCGTTTTTTTTTTTTATTTCGCAAAGCTCTCGCTCGAAAAACACACTGCCGTGCGAGTTGCGAACGAAACGGCGGAGAAGCGAACGGAAGAAAGTGAGGCAAACAAACAAAAAAAAATGAGTGGGATGGAAGGGGAAAGTTATATCGCGAGAGCAAAAACGTGAAGTTTGCGTTTCGCCCATCGCAAAGCCGAGTTCCTCGCTGCTGGGTAAACGCACGCAAAGCCGGAGGCCAGAAGAAACAGGAAGAAAGATGGAAAAAGTGCGGGTGGAGGAGCGGGGACAAGCGGAACAGGTTGGCGCGGCGCGGAGCTCCATTTCCGTTTCGAAGGCAAACACATGTCTCCGCCGCGTACGTACCTTCAGCGAGCGGCGCACGGGGCAGAGTAGAGAGAGAGTCGGAGAAAGAGAGAGAGAGTCGGAGAAAGAGAGAGAGAGACGTCCCGCGAAGCGCGGCGCAGAGATTTCACGGCTTGAGAAAACTTCCCAAAAATAGGTGACAGGCTAATGAAACACAGGCGGACGGATAACTGTACGAAATGAGGAATGTAGTGCACACAACGGACAAAGGGGGAATTGAAGTGCGCGAAAATAGCAGACAATACGCGTATACGCCGGCTGAGGAACATGCTTGGAAGCGCTCTGGGGCGGTATTCTCGTAACTGTCCCTTTTGAAAACGTCCATTTTGCATCCCTTTCATCGTGTCGTAACTTCCAGTTAAGATGTGGACGTTGGCAGCATGGAGAAAGGTTGGCAGAAGGTTTGCCGCGGCG
The DNA here is from genome assembly GCF_048455015.1 of Haemaphysalis longicornis. Lineage (NCBI taxonomy): Eukaryota > Metazoa > Arthropoda > Arachnida > Ixodida > Ixodidae > Haemaphysalis > Haemaphysalis longicornis. The sequence goes on from NW_027526335.1 coordinate 115,859,255, forward strand.
CTTGCGTTACGTCACTTCCGGTTGTTGGCTTTTAGCCAATCAGGGCTCGCCAAAATGGACACTTTTGAAAGGGACGCAAAAGGGACAAAACTCGAGAATACCGCCCCTGGTTTCCTGCGGGCTCTTCTACATCACAACGGTCGAGACTCGCGGCGATGAGAGAGAGAGAGAGAGAGAGAGAGAGAGAGAGAGAGAGAGAGAGAGAGAGAGAGAGAGAGAGAGAGAGAGAGAGAGAGAGAGCAACTGTAGGAGATGCTGGATATAAAAGAATGCGGGAGGGACGGAGGAGAAGATGGAAGCCGGCATTTAAGCGAATGAAGCCACCAGTCTGCGTAAACGAGGCAGTGCTGGCACGTTACCGTCGCGTTACGAGCGAACGATAAGGTCATCTGATTTGTGTGCGCCCCCCTGCGCATGCGTCCCGAGCGCCCCATCTATTCGGGATGATGGCCGCGCCGGAAAGAAGGGACTGCAACTTGCGGAGTTTTCAAATGCCGACGATGTAGCGTGAGGCTGCAGGAGAGTGGGATGAAGCGAGAGAGCACGAGTGGAAAAGAAATGAGAGGGACAACGGATGAAGAACGCCAGGAAAAAAGAAAGAAAATAGTAACGAGTGCGCGTCGGAACCAAGCGCGGGATTGCCTTGCGATGACAACGATGAGGAAGCGAAGTTGGTGGGAACGATGTCCTCGGCTCTTTTGTTTCTGCGGCAGCGTCTGAGTGTAGCAACGCGTACGGTACGGATGATAGTGTATGCCGAGCTTCCTCAACGCATAGCGCCCGGAAGGATCTGTGATGTGTGGCTATATGTGGTAAGAAGGCCACGCTCAATAGGTCGGCACTAAAAGGGATATCAAATTCGTTTACGCCGACGCGCAAATTGTGGCACCCAAGAGTCAGTAATGGCTATTGAGGTTTGGATATATTCGCGCGGGATAGCTGGAACTGCGAAAGGTGTCGCTCAAAGTTTTGGGGGAGGAAGCAAAGTGATTCAAGTGGGTCATTACGTGCGTTCATTCGTTCATATTACGTCGAAAGCGAATCTAAATAGATGAATTCCAGGTAAGTTTTAAATGTTGCGACGTTTGTGGGGTGAAGGATAAACTATTCCGAACCCCTAGCGTTGGGGCGTTACGCAGAAGCCATTAATTTGCGTTTACGCAAAGCGTGGGCGGCCAATGCCAGTGCTGTAATTATTACAAACGTCCCCCAGGAGCGCTAGAAAGTTGCTGACCCTGTCATTGAAGTGTTTCAGGGACGCTTTATTCGATGTGTCACAAGCATTTTTCGTTCGCCCAATTGGAGCTTACGTATTAGAGTATTGATAAGACTACGACTCACGACGACGAAACAAATTGACGGGTTGGCGGTGGCAGAAAATTCGCGGTGTCATTTATTTAGTCGAGTGTCTAACGACTTTAGTGTACCTTTGTTATGAAAGTACGGAAGCAGATTGCAAAATTTAGCGTGAAAGAGGTGAGTGTTTGATGGGGCATAGAGGGCCTCTGTTTGAATAGTATTGATAGTAATGCATTTTTGTCCCAAAAAAAAAGATACTGTGGTTGATTTCTCTGTCATAGAAATCGGTAAAATACGAAATTGAAATGTGCAGCGAAATTTACAGCTGAGCAAGATTTGCGGGTCGGCGGCTGTCTTGTGGGTGTGCTTGGCGAGCGACGTCCTGCTGGCGGGTCGCTTCTACAAAGGCGTACTGGCATCATTTCCGTGACGGATATGACGTCACTACAATCTTGGTGTATCCCGGCATAAACACTTTCGTGTTAAAATATAAACCCCAAAAACAAACAACCCTAAATATAACGTACTCTTTAGTACTAAAGGTTGCTTCCCCGAAAGAAGATCATGTGTGCAGGGGTGCTGTTGCAGTGTGTTGCGTGAGTGCACACCTGAACTCTAGCAAGACTTGTCGCCGAACGTACTTAAGGAAATTGCCTTTTCTAACCAGGCATTTAAAATTTAAGCGTTTCGGTTGTCCGTGTCAGTTGCGGCCGCTTTATGCTAGTGCAGCGTCAGAAAACGTATCGGTTGGGGGCCTTGGGGATTATTGTAGAGCTTAACGAGATAAAACATGTTGTACGCAATATATGTCAACAGAGTCTTCGCCAGGAAGGAAACAAAATTAGAAGGAGCCCACCATACAAAACGACAACAATCTAAAAAAAACAGCTCGTTTTTTTTGTGTTTTTTCCTCTTGATGTTTCACAGGCATTTCTTATTTGCAAGACATCGCGGTGTGAAATTTCCGCTAGTACTGCGGCGAGCGCTGCAGGCTCGAAGACATTGATTGCTTCGGACAAGTCAATAACAAGGGACAAAATCAAGTTAATTCGGGGAGATATCAGCCTAAAAAAGACAGGGGCTTCTTGCAACCGCACAATTAACTTAGCTAAAAAAAGAACAATCCATGCAAAAAGTATGACCTGAAAATTAAAAAAAAAAAAACTAAACCAAGGTTTCTGCGCATACAACATTGTAAACAGACCCTTCTAATGCATTTATCGGTAAAAAAAATAAAGGAGTAGAATCACAAACGAAATTATTCATATTTGACGTCTAATAAATTTCAGGCAGTGCATTCTTTGTTTTCTTTCTCTTTTGTAGTCTTCAATTTTCTTTTTTTTTTTCCGTTGGAACGAAAAGCTCCCACCGGAAGGGTGCCGGCATGTTGTCGGCTCTCCTCCCCACGGCGCCCTTTACCGCTGGCGTCCCCTTAAGGAAGACTGGTAGCCAAGCTCTCCTCGACCGCAACAGCGAAGCGAAAAAAAGGAATGGAAGGCCCAGCAGGAGAACAGCCTGACCAGAAAAGATGGCTCTTCCTAATATAGCCTCGCACCGGCTGGAATCGGTTCCCGAAATGTCAGGAGTCGTCGCCGTCGCCCTCCCTGCGAAGCATCGGCAAAGGTCGAGGAAAAAAAACGGGAGGAGGAGTGGCCGCTGGCTGCTAGGAATGCGCAGAAGGGGAATATCCACGTTACTGCCACCCAGGTTGAATCTTCCGTGGAATGGTTGCGACCGTGGTCAAGGCCTTTCCTGAGAAGGCGGTGGGCGAGGTGATAAATCTGTCGGCCGCAGAAGAGGCGAGCTTCGCGCTCCTCCGAGTTCCCGGCGTGTTTACGTGTACGGTCCGGGCGGCATATTTGACGTGTGTACTGCGCGTGAAAGCTAGTCCTTCTTCTGGGTAATAGGCGACATTGCAGGGATTGCGCACTCCACAGCAATCGACGGCGAGGTTGATTCTGCGAACGCTAGTGATCTGCTGGCTATTAACTCGACCGAGGACGAACGGTTTCGATACCTAACGGAATCTTCCGTGGAGTTCTCCCCGGGGGGTCATTAGGCCGTCTCCTGCGCGCATTGCGGTCAATGGCCGATACCGCGAAGCTTCAGCGCCGGTGTAGCCCATTCTCTGGCGGCATGATCGCTCCAAGCGTTCCAGGGAAACAAGAATTAAAGGGCTTTCTTTCACGAAGATGGGCGTCGTCCGCGAACTGGCTGCTGGCCTGTGATCACACGTGCTGCCAGGAAGGGTTCTTTTCTTTTTTTACGCACACATGGACATGTGTTGGAGGGCGTGGTTTGTTTGTAGTCACAGCTCACCCTTGATTAGAGTTCTTCGCCCGAAAGAATGTGCAGTTAAACCTGGACGTAACGAACCCCTATGTAACGGATGCCTGGATTTAACAAAGCTTTTCGATTCCCCATTGCCACCCCCTTTGAAGCCCATGTGTTTGCGACCTCTATGTAACGAAGGCGTGGCGACCGTTAACCTTGCTCTAACGAAGTCGCTACGCTGCTGAGTCTGCGTTTTTTGCACTTTTTCCAAGAAATCGGCTGGAGAAATATACTAATTTAGCAAATTTCTCCCCCACAGATAACTACCGTGCGTTTCCACGTTTGAATGCGGTGTCGGCTAGGTGCTAGGGCCGCCTGTCGGTGTGCAGTCGTGCGTCTCCACAGCTATCTCTGGTGTCGGTTTCGTCGGTGGTGAGTTCTGCTGCCAGAAAACGAGAAGTTTTGTCTTTTTGCAATTCTAAATGCCGTCTTTGCTGGCGAGAAAGGGGGGGGGGGGGGACAACATCTTTATTTGACTGCTAAAAGGTCACGGTGGCTCTCACTCCCTCGCTACGAGGGGGGTGCCGGCCGCGACTGCTGGCGTGTGATCGCCGCCAGCGCAAACTGCGCGGCGGCTTGGAATGTCGCTACCGGCTACCGTATTGCAGCTAGCGCTCTCTCAACAGTGTTGAGTGCGAAGGAAAGCGTGAAATTTGCGAAAAAGAGTCCTTTCGGCATACGCTTGGTTCTTGAAACGAGTTAAAGCACCGAGGAGTGTCAAAAGGCAAAAGTGGTACTTATAAAAGTGATACTTACTTAAAAGTGGGAACGTACAACGAGTTTCCGAAGCACGACAAGGAACAGCGCCGAGTCCCGTTTGGTGCATGCGCATGCGCGAAGGCGCGCCCACAACTAATTAAACACGGAAGACTGTTTTTCAACTCGAAGCCAATCTCCTCAGGGGTGACTTGAAGCTCATTCGACTGGTGAGTCCACGAATTCAGGGAGGGGAATTTCGAGGAAATCAGAAGTATTGCGTGGTAATACAAAGCAGGAGGTTTACAATTTTTACTATATTGAAATGATACCAAAAATTGTCCATGGCGATAAGTGTTTGAACGAGGGAAATGATGACAATCTAGAGGGACACGAAAAACAATAATAATACTAGCAGACCTCCATGTATTTGTGAGCCACATAAGACAGCGCGAGATGGCTTACACGGGGAATTGGCATGGACGCAATGACGGCTGATATTACCTACTCCAGACTAAAAGGACTGCCGGCAAGGTTATCGTTATACCCTGTGAGTCAGTAAGGCGTCTGACAGGCGGTACAACAAAGAAATTGACACAAGTGAAAACTCAATGATATATTTGCACGTCATATAAGCGTTCATATGCGCAGCAGGCGTGTTTTGCTTCTTCCGTTTCTTCGGGTAACAATAGGAAGTACGGCTATTTTTTTTTTGTTTTTTATTGCGACCACTAGCTGAAGGGCTACAGGGTCCGCGTTTCTTCGTGTAGCTGTTTTTAAATGTTGCCCGATGGGTTCATGAATACTGAAGGTTATTCTGAAATAAAACAGCAACAACAAACATACCAGAAAAATAAAGTAAAGGCTTGTAGCTTCACTGCGTACATGTGTTTCTATCTCTCTTGCGAGGCATCTCTTATAACGAAAACACTTTTAAACAACGGCAATATATAGAACAATAGGAATTACTACAGGGTATTGCTTTTACGACACATGCAATATAAAACGAGTGGCCTAAACGTCGCATATGAGGACTACGTATCTTACAACACGCGGTAGCCGCCGACGTGTTTCAATTAGAAACATCGCCTTTAGCTAGCGAGGGACTGGTTTTCACCAGATAGCGCTTGACAAGCCCACACGCCAGCGAACGTGTGCGCGTGCGCGTGTGTGTACGTACATGTGTGTGTGTGTGTGCGTGTGCGTGTATATGTTTGTGTGTGTGTACGTGTGCGCGTGCGTGTATGCATTTCTGTAAGCAATTCTTTCTTCCTTCGTTACGCTATCTAAACATCTCTCACGGGGAATTATCTTTCGGTTTTATGTGGCCGCCAGTTCTTCGAATCTGGGGGATTGGGGTAATGTGTTATTAGCGCTGGTTGTAAATGTTGCATGTGCCAGTGCTTTTTCAACTGCGTCTTAAACTAGTAATGTACGGAACTTATGGACGTTGGCTAAAGCAAAGCCACGCATTAACTATAGTCCATGCCTTTCTCACGGGCGAGCGTACCAAGACTTTCCGATGCTTGAAAAAGTAGAGCTATTCCCAGTGTGGCGTTGAAGAATCTTTTAAGCTTTTGTGGTGGTACGCCTTTACACGAATCAGACGAATATTCACAGCACCACAATATTAATATTCCACCCGATTATGCTAGCTGCAAAAATCGCACAGCCCCACGAAAATGAACGTTTAGCTACTGTTTATTCCTAAGGCTTACATGGCGATCACGTTCTCAGTTCGCGCTTTTACGAACATAATCCAAGCCTCATGTTGCAACTTAAACGCCTGGCAGTAAATTTGTCGGGTGAGTCACGAAAAGTACGTCGACGAAGACTCTGACGGCAACTAAACCAGAGGACATAGTCGTATATTAAGGAGCGCCAGCCAAAATAACATCCACGAAGAACAACACCTTGCGGGATTTAATGGAGGCAATCTACGCGTTCGCGTCAAATCTTTCGTTAAACCCGCTTCTTCATATTGCTTCGGCCTTCTCACTTGACGAAGGAAGCCCGAGTGCAAGTTGCGCAGGCTATGGCGGTTTCACCACCCGCGCGCGAACTAGCTATTGCATCGGGTATCCCGACGTACATGGTTTATGGGCATTTTTAAAGGCTTGTAAAAGGTATGTGTACACAAGATGTTGGCACAGAACGCCTTGTGTTCACGTAGGTAAATGGATATACGGTGACTACGGGAAGCTATAAACAACGAGGTGCAAGTTTAACTACTGTCTAGGCTAATTTTTTACAGCGCTGGCGCAAACTCGCCGAAAGCTTAATCAAAGTTCTTCCTGCCGTCGTGTCAGCGTGATTTTAGCGCCTTTATATAGTTACGTGGCTACCGGGGCGTCGCAGACAATTTTATTGGTCTCAGCCGAGTCGTAACCGGCGTGATAGAGACAACAAATAGGAAAATAAAAGATAAAAAGCATAGCTACTTTGAGAGTCTCGGAAGCCAGAATCCGCGCTCTAGACCGAATCCTAGCCCACCAAACTGAGTGTGCAAGTCACCTTGGAACATAATATAACCTGTGATTCTTGTTAGCTTGACGTATAAGACAATTTGGAAAGTCGAATTTCTCTTCCGGCAAGTAAGAACTATTCTATTGAACGCCATTTTTATACAATTGTGAAACAGTTGTGCGAGCTTCCGGGTGAACATAGGACTCTAGACCTTAACAGGGGCAGGGAGGGAGATGTAGTCGGTTTTCCCACCTGATAACCTGTAAGATAGAAAAATAAAAAAAACTGGGAAAGCTTGCTCCATGTTGCGCAAGGCTTGAACAATAGCCGAGCTGAAGGATTTCTTTCTACGTGAGCACTGCAGGATACATCACAACTCACTTGTGCAAGTTTGAAATTGTTTATTTACATGTTCCTTTCTCGCTTTCCACTGTGCTAGTAGTAGTCATCGTCATATGAATCGATATCGTCGTGTTTCTCATGCCAAGCATTACATGCGCGGCAGCACTTGACGACAGCTGTGGCGCAGCGGCGGCGCGTAGGTGCACGGCGCATGCGCTGCGTTCCTGGAGTCACGTGGAGGTTCCGTGGTGCAGGTGTTGCGCCAGCTGTGGCGTAGTTGGTTGCTAGGCAACGCGAGACGCTCCTCAGGGTTTTCACCAGTTTTTGTTTTTGTTTTTGTTTTTGCTAAAGTCACTGCGCGTGCCGGGGATGCTCGGTGGTCGCCGCGAGGCATGCGCTCACCAGAGCGTTCGGCATTTTCTTGCTATTTTAAACGCGTTACGCGTTGCGCGCCCCACATTACGGCCAGCTACAGCAGCTCCGCTGTTCATATTAGAGCATTCACCAGAATGAGAAAGCAGCGAATGCGGGCGTTGACTAGATACTGTTCAGTGCCTAGTTCGGAAAAGAATGTAGCCTATCGTTCCAATCAATCACGAGGTGATGTAGGAAGCCACACGCAAATATCAAACTAGGCAGCCAATAGTCTGGGCAGCTAACAACAAATAGATGTCAGTCGATGTGTAGGAAACACGATGAACCCAGGCGTACACTAACATTACGCCTATCTTCCCGCGAGGGAACCCTGATGTGATGCGACGCATCGGGGGGGGGGGGGGGGGGGGTGGTCAATTGGCGTTTCCATTGGGTTGATTCGCTAAGTCGCGTGAAACGTGTTGTGAAAGCGTATGATGCATTCCATCACATGCGGGTGTTCTCATACGCGGGAAGGTGGGCGTAATTTTACTTTTCATGCACATGCATACGCGACATGAGAGAGTTGCCATCAGCGTTTGGATTGACGCTGGTATTCGATTGTGTCAAACCACTCGCTGACGGGACTGTTGCTTCCATCGCACTACATCGGAAGAAGCAACGGAGTCGTTGTCGTCAAGCGAAGCACAAGCAAAGTCAAGCGCAGTCAAGCGAACGCACTTGACTGAACCGGAGCAGCGCGCTCAGCGCTTTATATTCAGCACTTGAAGGAGAGGAGACGAACGAAGGAGAGTTGCGCATGCGCAGCGAGAGCAAATGCGAGAGAGAAGCGCCAGCGAAGCGCGCGCAGCTGTTATGATAACGAGACAGAGAGAGCGCGTTGCACACAGCCGTTGGCGAGAAGAACGGAGGAGAGTTTGCGCATGCGCATGTGGTGTGCGGACGCCGCGACAACGACGCTGGAGCGACATACCCCAGAGCAAGAGATGCGTCGCATCTAATAAATTCTTTTGGTACATGTATTTACCAACTGTTACAGGGCAATGGGCACATTTTATGTTTGTAGCTGTGGGGAAGGGGGGCTACATTAGCCGCCAGGGCACGTACGTTTGTGGGCCCGCCGGATTGGAAACGATTGTATGCCGGGGCGCATACCGTCAGTTAAGTTGTTGTCTTTGTAGCCGGGATTTCCCCTATATCTGTATGAAGCCTCTTCAAAGATAGCTAGGTGTGTATTGCTTTGGGAACCAGTCCAAGTCATCCTGGATTATTGAAAGTTCCTAGGCCCTTCAAATTTGATAAGACTGTTTATGATTCTTCGATAGAAATGCCTTGTTAGGAGGGCCTACTTGTATAAAAGTGAAGCTGACTTTATCGACTTGACCTTTGTGCAGTTATTACAAGCGGGTTTTTCCCGACAATTTTAACCGCGGAGCTGTTGTTGCTGGCCGTAATGTGGGCGGCGTCACCAATAAACCCCGGGTCATATTTACTCCCGCCGTTTACCGCGCACGTGAGCACGCGCCTCATCAGGAGCGCCCCGCGTCATCCAGGCTTGCGCGTGGAGCTCGCAAGAAAAATTCCAACAAAACAGTTTACGTTCGTCCGTACTGCCTAGGAGGGAGCGCAAGACAGCTCGCGTTACAGACGCCCAGTTCGCGAAGCCAGCTGCCGCTGGTTGTAGCGCGTGCTGACGCGTTCCACTTTCGGAAAAATGTGAAAGCCTGCAGACAAAGCGATCCGGGCCCGCAAGTCGTGCATGAAGAAGGCGACTATGTACATGGATATGACGGTGAATACCATTACCACAGTGAAAACCGATGACGTAACATGTAAATAAACAGTTTAAAACACAATGCGATGCGTGGGGTTGGGTCCTTCAGTGCTTACATAGAAAGAAATCCTCCAGCTCCGCTATGGTTCAAGACAGTCACTGCAGTCAGGGGCTAAGCCGCTGCGTTAGGTCGGTCGCGTCCAGGTAATGGAGGAGATGGGAGGAGACCTCCCGTTGGGTTGCCGCAGGTTGTCAGTTACGCATGCACGGTCGGCGGGGTGAAGGAGTTCATGCACGTTCAACCGCGATTCACGCGCTCACTATAGACATACTCGTTCTGTTGGGAGGATGTTTCAACGTGGACGGGCCATGGCCCAACGTGGCCTCACTTCTTTCCTCCATGGTTGAGCCATTCGGGTCGGTGTGCTACATAGACAGAAAGATGCCTTCGACGCGTAAGAAAAACGGACAACCCCATGTTTGTCCAATAGAATAAAACTCGAGTCCTTCCAAGTTTCACTCCGCTAATTGGCTGGGAAGTATGCTCAATGGCAAATGGCAAACATACGCGTTTTGCTTCGTCCAGTCCCTGGAGTGCGCCTAGCTTCGCTAGTGATAGTTCGTCACAAAGTAGAACACTGAGTTTTTTTGTGTTACAACGCTGTTGTTTCATCTTTTAAATGCAGAGCATTTCAGTGACTCGCGATGTCACCCGCGTTGACGTCCGTAGTCTGCACCGCACCCCTCCGTACTATATAAAAAAAAATACTATCCGGCGCCCGGTTTCGATCCCTCGACCCTGCGGGCGGAACGCAAGGTACATGGTGCTCTACCCACTGCGCCACAAAGCCGACACAGGTTGGGACGCTACGAACGCACCTTATATCGTTGACTCATTCAAATTACTGCTGACGAGCGCTCTCTCGTCAGCAGTTGCCACAAGTGCAATAACATTAACGTAACGCAAACTACTTAACGTCGTGCGCCCCCGGAAATGCTCTGCAGTTGATCGTGCCCCTCGCGAGGGGGATGTTTCACTGCTTCTTCTCTCGGTCGCGGGACCCATGGCGCCATCTGGCGGAGGCGCGGCACAACCCGTAGCACTTTCTTTAAAAGCGCCTCGAAAGTGCGGCAAATATGAAATAGGGATGACGCGCTTTCGAGGCAATCCGCCGACGCGGCTGCTTTGTGTACAGACTCGGCGGCGAGCGTCCCGGGATTCTGGTGTTCCTTCCTGCCCTCGCACCATATGAGGAATGAACTTTATATATGACCCGGACTACAATGGCAGCTGGGCTACGTTTTTATGTGAACTCTTGTTATTTTATATGTATTCGCTGGCAGATCCTAGCCCTACCCGAGTTTTGTGACGCCCAGTTGTGATGCAGGTTTGTGAAGGGCGGGCGTATGCACGCAAGCATCCTTACTATTGTGAATTTGAAACGCATCGCTTATCTAGCGTGTACACGCGTCACGCTGCCGAAAGAGGGAGAATAAAGTTCATTAAGAGCATCGTAATGTGGTGTGGGGCCCTCAGTCTAGGACTCCATTGGAGATCCCTGTCGCTACGGCCTTTCCCACAAGCCTAGAGCTGGGCAGCTGCTTCTACCGCTGCTCACAGAAATGGTCACCTCTTCTCTCCGCACGCTACCCGTCGCAATAGTGATGAGGAGTTCAGGACCCTCCTGTCTCCCACGCCGAAAAGTGACGGCAACGAAATTCAAAGAATCACGCTGCCCACCCCTTTCGCCGTGGGAGATAGAAGGGTCCTGAACTCCTCATCACTATTGCGAAGGGTAACGTGCGGAGAGAAGAAATGATTTTCATTCCCGATTTGAAACTGCTACATTTCGTCTCGCTGCCCCCTTCCCCCCCCCCCACCCGCAAACAAAAAAAAAAAAAAAGCGGAACAATATCACAGTTTTTTCTTCATGCAGCCGCAGTCGCGATTCCCCAATAATGCTTTCGGGAATTGCAAGGGACTAAAGGGACCATGAAACAACTATACCCTCGCGTTGTTACAAGTGAACAGCTTTTGATAACTCATCAAACTCTTTTTCTGCCCCGAATAATATTGTTTTGCCACACAAACACCCACACGCCCACGCACACAAACTTTCAAATTTACATCGGCAGAAAGTAGCCGTGATGTCGATGGTGAGGCACCAGAAACAGTGTGCTCAGTTTTGTTACCTCCACGCTTGCATTCCAAAGTATCAAACAGAACGAGATGCGCAAATACAATAGCTCAATCACGCTTATTGGCCATAGCGTCTGTCAGCAGGCTGCCAATCCCGTAAGTCATGAGTCCCCGTGACGTCATGGGAGCAGCATGAAAAAGTTATTGGTGGGTAGCCATTCTTCCACCGGGTTTTCTTATTACCCCGCCTATTGGTTGAACTTCGGGGTAAGGTTGGTAGCAGCGCTCTGACGTTGCAGTAGCTCGAACGAATCAAACCTGTTTTTTGTCTCCGAGAGTTCGCGCCAGTTGCAGTATGTTAGACTCCGGTGTGCGTCTGAGCCCAAATGACCAAAGCCTTCATCCCGAAATACCCCCACCCCCCACCCCCAGCCAAAACGAGTAAAAAAACAATAGCAAAGTCAAGTACCAGATGCAAAACAATGCTTCTGTTTTACTTCAGTGTTCAAACAAGCTGCGGTCTGTCATGTACGAGCTGAAGTTCGAGCTGTCGTCTTGGTTAGTGTCTGCGGGAACTGCGGTGGACAGATATGGGTAAACGTTTCACATTTTTATGGCCCGGCCATACGCGGAACAGTATAACACCGGCATGTGGACCCCGGGGTGGAGCGTGCTACGGAAGATAAAGGGGGAAAAGAGGGCACGAGAAAGAACAGGCGTCGTGGGAGGCGCCTCCAATTTACGACACGCTTTTTTACGTCCGGCAATAAAAGAAAGCGCACGCTAAATTGCCCAAGACGTGACCGACCGGCGGTAGCTGCTTTCTATCTCGTAGCTTCGCTTCTATGGACACTGGGCCCCAGCGGAGCGCAGTTCGAACGCGGGGCCCACGCCTCTGCGTAACTCGCAGCGACAGGTTGCCAATGGACGGCGCGCGGTCGTATAAAAGGATGGAATTGTTCGCCCCGCCCGATACACCATTGCTACACGTTGGCCGGCAGCCGCCGGATACCCCGAGCAGGCGTTTGCAAAGGGGTATCAAATCGACGGCGGCAAAAGCGAAATAAAGTGAGCCTGCCCTTTGTCAATCGCGGAGTGGTTCTAAACGCGATAGCACTTCCACGCTCTGCTTGGCTCGCAGAAGAGGGATGCAGAAAGTAGCCGAGAGAGATTGAGCAGAGAAGTCAGGTGAAAAGACGGACGAAAACTGGAGGAAAGGGGGCAATGCCCATGACGGTGTCGCGTTGTTTCTGAAATATTAGGGCGCGGCTATTGACAAAGTGAGAGGGAAACGTCATGTATGTATGTATGTATGTATGTATGTATGTATGTATGTATGTATGTATGTATGTATGTATGTATGTATGTATGTATGTATGTATGTATGTATGTATGCATGTATGTATGCATGCATGCATGCATGCGTGTATGTATGTATGTATGTATGTATGTATGTATGTATGTATGTATGTATGTATGTATGTATGTATGTATGTATGTAGGTATGCATATATGTATGCATGTATGTATGTATGTATGCATGCATGCGTGTATGTATGTATGTATGTATGTATGTATGCATGTATGTATGTATGCAAGTATGTATGCATGCATGTATGTATGTATGTCTGTATTTATGTATGTATGTATGTATGTATGTATGTATGTATGTATGTATGTATGTATGTATGTATGTATGTATGTATGTATGTATGTATGTATGTATGTATGTATGGATGGATGGATGGATGGATGGATGGATGTATGTATGTATGTATGAATGTATGCGTATGTATGTTCGTACCTATACACGTACATACATCATACATACACTCACGGTCGAGGAAAGAAAGTTTCCAATGCTCCAAAAGAAATATCAATAAATAGAGTCTGACGCGTGTCTCAAAAACAAAAGCAAAAAGGTTTACTGACGTTTCGACTGGAGGACCAGTCTTCATCGGAATAACAAGTACAGTACACTGCAGCACACTTTGAAATGTGCGTGTGGAGAGAGGAAGGTGCGCTACAGTGCACCCTGTTGAATAGAAATTCTACGTCATCCATTCCCCAAAACAAGAAAAAACAGAAGATATACACGTGAGAGGGCATGCACTGCCCTCCCTCCTTTATGGGAGGAAAGGTGCGCTACAATGCGCCCTGCTTAGGAGGAATTATTGACACGTCAACAACGTGTCAACAACGTGCCTAGCAACAAACTACGCCGCAGCTGGCGCAACACCTGCTCCACGGAACCTCCACGTGACTCCAGGGGCGCCGCGCATGCGCCGTGCACGCACGCGCCGCCACTGCGCCCCAGCTGCCGTAAAGGGCTACCACGCATGTAATGCATGGTTTGAGGAACACGACGACATCGATGCATATGACGATGACTTCTAGTAGTACAGCGTGAAGCGACGTCGGAACATGTAAATAAAAAATTTCCAACTTGTATAATTGCGTGGTGATGTGTCCTTCAGTGTCCACGTAGAAAGAAATCCTGCAGCTAGGCTATCATTCAAGCCCTGCGGGACTTAGTGCAAGGTTCACCATTTTTTAAATTCTCAATAGACGTACAAATCTAGCTAACCTTTAGAAATCTAGCAATCTAAGGCGTTTCGTGCATTCCGACGTTTTTCTCAAAACGCACCACAAAAATTTTCGATCGTGCTTTAGTTATTTAACCAGCATGGCGGCATTGATTGCACCCTTAAGGCTGTGCAGTGACACTCCTTGATTGAACTGCACGGACAACTACCCAAAATAAAGAAACCTTACCCGGAAATTTTCCTTACAAGGACTACAGACGACACGTGAAGCAAGGAAAGAAAAAAGTACCAAGTTTTATTAATACCCGCAAACTGAGACGATCGTTTCAGCTCGCAAAGGTGGCGGACGAAGTGTTCCCACCAAAAGACACCCGAAGTTATCTCCTTCCTTTCTTTTTGGTTGTGTCGCTGATGTCCGGCGTGGCCAGTGGCCGCCAGAGAAAGTGCGTCAGCAGCCCAATGGCACGGTTGATAAGTATTGAACACTGGGCTCCCGAGAGGACGGACACGCCAGCCAAGGAGCAGAGGGAGGATAAATAAAAAAGCTAGAAAAAAAGCAAGCGGCGCACACACGCGCGGCAGAGGTACTACACGAAGCGACAAATAAAATTGAGAAGTCGGGGATCCGCGACACAAGCGCAGAAACGAAAAGAGCAAAACGGGGAGCGCGCAAAAATCCGCGGAGTCGTTGTCGCTTCCTGCGCGCCAGAATCACGTATACGGCTCCACGTGAGGCGAGCCGAACAAATAGCCGAGTCGAGGAGAAACATACCAAAAGAGAAGAGCGAAAAAGCGCGCGGAAAATGGCCTCCCTCGACGCACACATCTCGGCGCATTTCACCCGATGTTCAGACGTTTATACGCGGTGTAGAAGGAAAGGGGAAAAGGTCCGTGAAAGAAGCGATGGGGGAGAAAGGGTTTGGGGGGAGGGGGTGGCGGGACAACATGGAAATACGCTCTAGCTGGGTACTGCCCTCTTGGACGTGACCGGAGGTTCGCGACACTTCCCTCTTTGCTACTACCACTGGCGTCCACGCTGCGCTCCCTACTTTGTATTCCTTCTTTTTCACTTTTCACTCACTACGCGCTCGGTCGTGCTGACAGGGGAAATTTGTGCAAGAGACAGAAAAGCGCGCCACCGGAAATCACCCTTCAACACTGAGCTCGCGGTTCGATCTTCTGTTACTGGAACCTATCTTGGTGTCTCAACGTATACCGCATCTTGGCTTGTTCAAATTGCTGGGAAAAGGCCATAAAGGTACTGCTCTGGGGCTGCGTCATTGCGAATTTTGTAGCAGGGGGTGACAAAAAACATGAGAGAAGTAAATAAAAAAGACATATCATCATCATCATTATCATCATTATGATAATGATGATGATAATGATGATCATGATATGGATCTCTAATTATCCCCGTTTTGTGCTACCTGCTGCTACCAACTTATTGCCGCAAACTTCTTGATCCCATGTGCCCGACTACCTTTCTGCCGCACCCCCCCCCCCCCTCCCCGCCACGCTTGCCTTCTCTAGGGATCCGCTCTGTTACCCTTAGTGACCAACGCTTATCCTGCCTTCGCACTGCATGCAATGCCCACGTTAAGCCTTAAAGGGTCCCGGTGTTTTTATTAGTACGCGTTACGTTCTAGCGCGAGACGTTAACGAGTTTCCCGGTGTTTTAGTACCGTGACTACATGAGATGAACGACGATTACGACGACGATGACAGGAGACAACAGCTCCAGCCCCTAAGGGGTTTCTCCCCTAAACCACTGCTCTGTCCTGATAACAATGACGACCATTTTGTCGAGGATTAAGCTAGAGGTCAACAAAAACACATGAAGCAGCGTCGACTCCCCAGCCAGTGTCGGACGATTTTTCTATGACGTCACAGAAACTTGTTCGTGCGATTGGCGGCCGTCGACCAAATCCAACGACAGGACACGTGACTGGGCGATTGCAGGTGTGTCGCCAGTTCAACTTCTGTGGTCCTATCACTTGAATGCTAACGTGCTCTTAACACTATCACTGGTAATTATGTTCACAGTGCTGGCCCATACCACGTCACTCCGGCCCGTACTGCGTCACTGTAGCGGGAACGTTGAGTGTTTCTCAAATTTATTTCAGCTTTTTTGCTTTAAAGGGGCCCTGCAGCACTTTTTTCAACTTTTTTGAACTGTTAATTGCTTGCAGAACGTAGTCACCCAACACACCCAGCGCTCAGATTAGGGGGTCGCAGAGTAAAAATCTAAAAATACTGCTATACGCCCATCAGGTAACATGGAAACTCGCTCAAAAGATCTTTCTCTCTTTCCTGGTCTTGACGTTCTTCGACGGCCCGAATTGCGTAACTGAGGCCCTGCAGCGGCTGTTGGCCGGTTTTACTTCATTTGCAGCAATGAGCGCTTTTCGATAGCAACTTGAAAAATAAAGCCACAAAAACAAAGCAACCCGCCGCGGTGGCTCAGTGGCTAAGGCGTTGCGCTGCTGAGCACGAGGTCGCGGGTTCGACTCCCGGCCGCGGCGGTCGCTTTTCTGATGGAGGCGAAAAGCAAAAAATTCCCCCGCATTTCCCCGAGGGGGAGAATGTGAAAGTGCGAATGCACGGTTGTCGGCCCGCTTGCGGCGCTTGCGCTCGGCCCCCGCAGCCCACCACCTCGCCGCCTTCTCTTCCATCTCTTCCATCGGGTTTGTAGTATCACGTGTACACCACGCAGTTATCAAGCCGCTATAACGCCGCTGAGTCGCCAACGCACGCCGCTGACGACGTAGTTTGAATGCGTTAAAGACATAAGGCGCGTCACTAACACTGATATCACCGTCGCGTCCGTGGCTTGGTCGGTAGAGCGTCGCGCTGCGGCCGCAAAGTCCTCGGATCGAAACCTGGCGCCGGATGCTGTTTCTTTTTTATTAAATATAGAGGAGCACTGCGGACGCCGCCGCCGCCGCCGCCGCCGCCGCCGCCGGCGGTGGATGGTTTGGGGTCGCTTATAAAGTGCATTCGCACTTAAAATGCCCGTGTGTACGAGATTTCAGCGCACGTTAAAGATCCCCAGGTGGTCAAAATTAATCCGGAGCCCTCCACTACGGCGCGCCTCATCGTCTGCGTTTCGTCGGTGCGTTAAACCCTACAATCAATCAAATCAATCACAAAAACAAAGCAACAACGGAAGGCGTATCTGGTGCGGTGAGCAAATCACGCATGGGCCGCTCCATGCTGGCGGTAACTATAGCTTTCGCAGTGCTTCCAAACGCGAAGGAAAGAGTGAAAGCGCTTATCGAAATTGTTGCAGGGTCCCTTTAAGAATGGCGTTTCGTGGCTGTTATGGGCATGAGTGATTTATCAAGGGCTAGTTCTTTTAAATTGATTGATTGTCTGGTTTAATGCGCCGACGCAACGCAGGCGATGAGGCGTGCCGTAGTGGAGTGCTCCAGATTAATTTTGACCCCCTGGGGATCTTTAACGTGCGCCGAAATCTGGTACACACGGGCGTTTTCGCTTATCGCTTCCACCAGAAAGCGGTCGCCGCGGCCGGGAATCGAATACGCGTCCTTGCGCTCAGCAGCACAACACCTTAGCCACTGAGCCAACGCGACGGGTTCTTTTAAATTGAACAAACTTGAACTTTGCTTTTTGTATAGCTCCTTTAAAAGTGCTACGAAGTGAGTTTTTAATAATGTCAAATCACCTTACCAGATTAAAGTACACAAAGCGCAGGGTCACTTTTTTGAGTTCTTTAGAAAAGAGTGCTTCTAAGTGTCTGTCACCCTTGCAACGTCGTATCCGCCAATTTGCTGAAGTCGGCTATGACGACACATTAGAAAAATTCGCAGTGTTAAATTTAGCCGCCTTCGAGCATGCTTAACCCATACAAAGTGTCTTGGAAAAATGTCATGTTTCCGTTCTTTTTGTTTTATTAGGGACTGTTAGCCTCTAGTTGGTGGGAAAATTTCGTGTCGTAAACAAAAAGCCAACGCAGAACTCAGCAGTTCTCACCTAAGACGCCGCGGCATGCGTCAGGCTATTCAGGCATGCACCAAGCATTTGCCACCAGAGAAGTCAGAGCGCAAGCGAAAAGCCCGCCGAGACGACGAGAAACATTTCATACCCTCCCCCACTGCATTTGTCCCCCATCGGCATTCACTTTCGCCGGGGCGGATGGCGACCATTTTTTTTTTAACATTAGGCTGCAACAAACGTTTTTACCCCCATCACTGCACGAACTTAAGGCGCTCTCAAGTGTCGTTTAAAGCACCTCTGAAGCCGCAGCCGTAAAAATAGCTGATTTCGCTCTTATCAAATCGCGAACTGTGAGCGAGATTGCCTATGCGCGTGCTCACATATTTAGATATTCTCTCTGAGGGCATTAAGTAAGATAAAGCCCGGCTATAGAAAAGTCCGTTAAGTCCCTGGAACAGTTTAGAGGGGAAGAGGCCAGCCTTCGAAGCAAAGTAAATGGCTTAGAAACCCTGCTCAAAGGTCGTGTCAGCTCTGACTTTACGGCGGTCCTAAGACAATAACCATTAGTTGAAAAACTAAAACGAGTACGGATAGAGCTTACCCATTGGATGGAGTCCCCGTTCGGGATAAGGCACAAAAATAACGCACACAAGGCAGATAAAAAGAGTAAAAAAAAAATTTTCTTCTCCATGACGAGTACATTTAGCATCTTGCTAAAAGTACAACTGAAAGAGGGGTGGGGCAACGCAAAGCTAGGCACGAGCGCAGAATAAGCGCCGTCAGGCGGAGCGCAAAGACAATGCGAGCTGCTTAATGGCTCTGAGTATTTCAACGATTCCCAGAGGTGCAATTGCGAACAGACAACGCGTGCTGGGGCAACAGCGATTGTCATGTAAGCGCCGAAAACGCCAGGAAGCAGTCACACACACACACACACACACAGAAGAAAGCGCGCAATAAGGCGGTAGCACGTTTTGGGGAAAGGGGGGAGTGAGGTTGCAAGGAATGGTGGGACGAAGTGCGGATCGGGGGCCACTGGCTCAGTCTAGGAAGAGAAGCAAAAATCGTCATTTTGGGCTTGTGCGCCTTTATCTTTCCCGCCCAGCCCGAAAACGTTAGCTCGTATACAAAGAAGGAAGGCCAGCCTTGTGAAAACGCACGCGAGCACGCGTCGTGTGAAAGCGAGGAAGACGCATTCTCGTACTCCCTTAATGGATAACTCCCGGACGTGCGTTGGAGCGCTAGCCGGAAGCGCTTGTGCCATCTCTTGCTGTTAATGCCCCCGCCGGAGGCGTTGTGTCGTCGCCCGCGCACCACGTACTCTGATATAATGGGAATTGAACGAGGCAGGCAACCCAGAGATAAAACAGGCGGCAGGCGTAACCGTCGCCATATATTGAGGCTCGATTCATTGTAGGGCTTAACGCACCGACGCAGCGCAGGCGATGAGGCGCGCCGTAGTGGAGGGCTCCGGATTAATTTTGACCACCTGGGGATCTTTAACGTGCGCCGAAATCTCGTACACACGGACATTTTAGGGGCAAAGCTCCTTAAGTCATGGGTCTGTCCATCCCTTGTGTCTCGTTGTACGTGACCGCCACATGCTTTCGGAGATGTCGCAAAGTGGGCCGCGTTGCACGCACAAGAACCGGCTGCAACCGGCAGCGCAAACTCGGCACCGGGAGCGCGAGCTTGTCTGTGTTCGCCAACGGAGGCGCGAGCGCACGTGCACTGCGAGGGGGAGATCACGCAAGAGATCACGCCACGAACGCAGGCAGTCGTTCTCGGAGATCGAACGAGACGCAAGGACCTTTGCTCGTTTCCTCTCGTCTTGTTCGGGCACAAGTTCGCCCTAAATAAAAGTTCTTTCTTTACCGTTGTGTCCCATCCTACGTGACAAATTGTGGTGTGGTGCGGGGTAGTCCTCGATGGCGCGGGGTCTTTCACCAGGTCTGGGCCTGGGAGCATTGACTCCGAAAATAAAAGTTGATTTGTACAATGTACGCACACAGTCTTACGTCTTTCTTAATGATGTAATGGGCGAACTTTCACGGGAGAGTTACGGTTACCGATGATCTCCCCCTTTCGAGCTTCGCCCCACTTATCATCATTCATTCCGTGGATATGGCGTGATTTTTTTGCTTTTCGCCTCCATCAGAAAAGCGGCCGCCGCGGCCGGGAATCGAACCCGCGACCTCGCGCTCAGCAGCACAACGCCTTAGGCACTGAGCCACCGCGGCGGGTATATATTGTGGCTAGACTACGCTACCTAGAATTAGCAGCGAAACAACGGCCAAGGGACTATCTATGTTTGCTAGAGAAATGCTGCCAGGCTTCACGCGCGTACCGGTGACATGGCCGTTGTGATGGTAAAAAATTCCGACGTGCACGTCTCACAGCCCGGTGCCATATGACTGCTGTCCTCCGCTGTCGAGCGGTTTGGGTTGGTGTGTTACAGACAGTACGATAACTACGATACTGGAGAGAAACGGACAACCTCATGTTTGTTCTCTAGAACTGAACTCTTGTCTGCCCAAATTTCATTCAACTAATTAACTAGAAAGTATACTCAATCGCAAATTACGAAAAAAAACGTATTTTATTTCGTCCACCCATTGGACAGCGTCCAGCTTCGCTCGTCATCCTTATTTACAGAGTGGAAGGGCAGTGATTTCTTTTAAAGGAAAGCTTTAGTCTCCTTACTGATGCCGTTGTATGCCAATACGACCTGCAGAAAGCCGAATTTTTTTACGGTAATTCAAGCATGGATGGAAGAAAATGAAATACTTGGGGAACTGCAGAATGGATTTAGACAAGACAGGCGACTGGATGACAATTTGTTCGTGATAACGCGATGCATTGAAATTGCGAAAGCACAGATTAGACCACTATGGATTATGTTCTTGGACATTAAAGGGGCATATGACAACGTAAACAGAGAACGGCCGTGGAGAACGCTGAAACTCCAGGGATTGATTGATTGATTGTAGGGTTTAACGCACCGACGCAACGCAGGCGATGAGGCGCGCCGTAGTGGAGGGCTACGGATTAATTTTGACCACCTGGGGATCTTTGACGTGCGCCGAAATCTCGTACACACGGGCGTTTTGGCTTTTCGCCTCCATCAGAAAAGCGGCCGCCGCGGCCGGGAATCGAACCCGCGACCTTGTGCTCAGCAGCGCAACGCCTTAGCCACTGAGCCACCGCGGCGGGTACTCCAGGGATTAGATGACGAGTTAGTACAGTTCCTAATAACAGTCTATAAAGACAATAGAGTGCACCTTACTTGGGAAGGACAGAAATGCGCCCAGCAGGTCAACATCCATCGGGGACTGAAACAGGGATGCCCTTTGAGCCCAATACTATTCATGCTCTACATGGCAGGGTTAGAAAAGAAACTGGAAGAAAGTCAAGTAGGGTTTAGCCTAACCCATATGCTGCAAGGCGAAGTGGTACAACAGCATATTCCGGGAATGTTATACGCAGACGACATTGTTCTTTTAGCTGATAACCAAACCAATATGCAGCGGCTAATAAATATTAGCGGCCAGGAAGCCACCGACCTGGGGTTAGATTTCAGTGCAGAAAAATCAGGAATAATGGTTTTCAATGACGCTACCACTGATGTAGTGTCTATCCAGCAAGGTGAATTACCTAGAGGGAAGGAATATAAATATTTGGGAGTGTGGATAAACGAAGGGGATAACTACTTAAGAACTCACGAGGAGCAACTTAAGGTTAAGGGAAAGCGAAACGCAGCTATAATGAAGCATTGAGCTCTGTGGGGGTATAACAAATATGAAGTAGTAAGAGGAATGTGGAAAGGAGTAATGGTTCCTGGTCTCACGTTTGCGAATGCTGTACTGTGCTTAAAATCAGACGTTCTATCAGGCCTTGAAGTAAACCAGAGAACGGTAGGACGTTTGGGCTTAGGCGCGAATGGAAAAACAACTAACGAAGAAGTTCAGGGAGATATGTGCTGAGCGTCGTTTGAAGTTAGAGAAGCTCAGAGTAAAATATGCTTTGAGATGAGGTTGAGGGCAATGGATCAACGAAGGTGGGCAGCTAAGGTTTTTAGGTACCTATACTTGAAAAGCGTGGACACGAAGTGGTTAAGAAAGACTAGAAGGCTAACGATGAATTACGGAAAGAACAGTGGAGAATCCAAAACAGCCAAGGTAACCAAGAAAGAGGCAAGGCAGATTGAAACGAATAAATGGAGGGAAAAAATGGAAGCTAAAACGTCGTTAGAGATGTACAGGGCTGAGAAATTGAACATCAGAAAAGAAAATTTCCACAATAATTCCCAGGGAAGTGCTTTGCCTTTTGAGGCTAGAGCAGGTTGCCTGCGAACTAAGAGTTTTGTGGGGAAGTATTTACAAAATGATGGGGTATGCGTGGTCTGCGGAAAAGAAACAGAAACTATGCGGCACATAGTGTTAGAATGTGAGGGTATCCATCCAAAGCTACATGAGGAAAATATTCGGCTTCCAGAAGCCCTAGGATTTAAGGGTAGCACGGAGGAAGTTAACTTCAAAGCTGTCGAGGCGACGAAAAAAGGTTAGAATGCTGGTGGACGAAAAGCAGAGAGGGGAATATTGCCTAGGACAGTTACCACCTGTAACAGGGAAAAAAAAGTATTTCGGGCATAATAAGCTTTAGTGCCTGTCCTAAGCAGCGCTAGTATTAAACCAAGAGTGTAAAACATGATTATATTAGTCCTTTCTGGTAAGATGACATGTCATCACCCCGCTTCAAAGGGGAGACCAATCGCAATCATCATCATCAATAATCAACATGACGAACTATCGTAGGGAAAGTGAAAGAAAAAAAAACGCTTCCCGCTTCCGGAATTGAGCCTGCATACCTCGCGTTATAAATCCGGCGTCTATCCGACTGCTCCGTTTCGACGTGGGCGAAGCAAACTCCAATCAGAAGGTACCGATTCGCGCCGTACACTCCAAAACCAAATGTCAGGCCTACGGAGTGCACATCCAAGACTTACTGTGGGTATTCTAGAGAAGTGATGCGTACCTCCAGAGTAACACATACTCGCAGTCTGAGATTGGCAAGCAAAGAATCAGTTACGAGAACGCTTCACGTTTACCATCGTCATCGTTAGAGGGAGGGGTGCATGATTGATTGATTCTAGGGTTTAACGCGCCGACGCAACGCAGGCGATGAGTCGCGCCGTAGTGAAGGGCTCCGGATTAATTTTGACCACCTGGGGATCTTTAACGTGCGCCGAAATCTCGTACACACGGGCGTTTTTGCTTTTCGCATTCATCAGAAAAGCGGCCGCCGCGGCCGGGAATCGAGCCCGCATCCTCGTGCTCAGCAGCAGAACGCCTTAAACACTGAGCCACCGCGGCGGGTAGGGGTACATGACTTCTATGCTTCACGACACGTTGAAAATGCAGAAGTATTCGGGCTGCACTACCTAGGCAGCATAAAATGTGCGGGGTTATTACTAGTACGCAGTGAGAGACCGTAGAAGGCACGTGTGATTGACAACCGCTATCGGCCGCAGCTTGCCACGAACACTTCCGGGAACGATAAATCGCTTAACCATGCCGTCAACAGCTTACACTCTCTTTTCACCTCTGACCACCGAGGCCGCACGTGCTTTTTCCTGGTGCGATGAGTAGCATCGATCGTTATCAGTGTCAACACGGCTTTGGGTGTTTGGCTAACAATAAAACGCTAAATAATGACGTTCTATCATATAACCACTCTCCAGTCCTCTTTATTGTGAAGCTCTACTTTACCCAACTTTCACAGGACGTACAAAGCAGACAAGGCAATACTCAAGCGCCTAATTTAACGATGGTTCCTACAATCGCCATTCCGCGCCCTCGATCGTTTCTGGAACGAATGGTCAGGAGTTTATTTTTTACTTGAACGAGCAGAAAGAAGGCTTTCCGTGACATAAATCATAAATCAACGTGCTCGCCGGCCGGACAACGCAAAAACTAGATAATTAGGAATGATGGTTTCGAAACGTATATTCATCGTATTGTCTTAAAGAAAGGTGTACCATTCCTAGCCTCAAAGAGAGGGGTTTTTTTTTTTGGCTGCACGCGTGCGATGTCGTTTAGCGTGTCATTTCGAAAGAAAAGCAAAAACACAAAAAGAAATCCCCGAGTAATATAAAAAGGGAGGAAAGGAAATAA
The DNA here is from genome assembly GCF_048455015.1 of Haemaphysalis longicornis. Taxonomy (NCBI): domain Eukaryota; kingdom Metazoa; phylum Arthropoda; class Arachnida; order Ixodida; family Ixodidae; genus Haemaphysalis; species Haemaphysalis longicornis. The sequence continues at coordinate 115,883,357 of NW_027526335.1, forward strand.
AGGAAGAGAGAAAGCGAACCCGGAACTGCGATGAGTCCGAAGCCGGTTCTTTTGAATAATAAACCACCGCTCACAAAGGGCCTTTCTTGGGCCGCATTTTTGTCTTCTCTTTGTATTTTCTTACCCTGAGCGCACAGAGCAGCCAGCCCATCATCTCGAGCCGGAATCGAAATCGCACGCAGTCGCTTCGCTCGTTCACGCTCGCATCCCGCCGGGACATCGCTTGCACCGCGCTACTCCCCTGCTGCGCTTCGAAAAAAGGGCGTGGCACGCAACATCTCCTACTGCGCGCGCCGCAGAAAGAGCGCGGGCCACACGCTCTTATTCTTTTCTTTCTATTGCCCCTTTCCGTACCCTCCTTTCCTTTACCCATTTCCCGCCCTGTTAATGTATTTATTCCCTGTCCGTTCCTGTGCCTCAATCTTCCCAATACGCTCCCCCGCCTCCCTTCCTTGTGCAACATTTAGTACTGCTTACTCTGAATTTTGTCTGTAAAGGGGCAGACTGGCGACGAATCAGATGAACATATCGCGCTAAGGCTTTTTTTTTCTTGATTTCACAGCGCACACAACAAACAAGGACGATTGGGAGAGCGAGACACACAGGTGCTGACATACAACTCAAGTTTATTGCTGTGACATCTGGCATATAAATGCAGTAGAAATCTAGGCAAGAAAGAACACCTGAAAACAAATGAACAAATCTGCCACAACATCGCTACCGCCACGTGCTTACACACTGTCTAGATAGGTTATTTTTTTTTCTGATAGCGTGACAGAAGGGACGCTTACACACTTTTCTTCTTTCTTTGTTATTTCGTGAGCCTCAGTAATTTCCCTTGTCAGTTTATGCTTATTTTCATACAATATTGCGGTAGTGTTAACGATAGGCTCGCACCCAGCACAGCATCTACAATGCATTCCTAGATTACCGCTTTTGCACTTTCCCACGTTGTAACTGTGTTCCTTTAGCCTATCCTTAATACATCTCCCCGTCTGCACGATATATTCTCTGCCACACAAAAAAGGGATACTGTTGACTACGTTTGTCGCACATGGAATGAACTGTGTGTAAGCACATGGCGGTAGCGATGTCCTGGCAGATTTGTTAATTTGTTTTCACGTGTTATTTGTTGCCTAGATTTCTGCTGTATTTATATCCCAGATGTCACAGCAATAAACTTCAGTTGTAAGTCAGCACTTGCGTGTCTCGCTGTCCCTATCGTCCTTCTAGATTGTGTGCGCTGTGAAATCAAGAATATGGAACACCAACTCACCCAAATTTCAATGTTGTTTTGTTGTTCCGCTTCTTTTTCTTTTGCCCCGCGTTGTACGGGTGAACCAAGTGTATTTTTTTTTCTGACAAGTTAACAAAACTGAAGGCTGGAGCGGGGCTGCAGAGCTGCCACTTATACGACGCCACGGAATGACTATGACCATCGTACATTTGATAAAAAACAAGCCTTGCGCACTGGGCTGAGGCAGCACGAAGAAGTTCGCCTTCAGTGTACTGACAAGACAGAGTTTAAAAACTGTGGCTCATTCCTCTGTCATATCAATCGGTAAAACACGAAAGGGAAATGTGCAGCGAAATCTGCAGCTGAGCATGATTTCCGGGTCGGCGGCTGTCTTGTGGGTATGCTTGGGGAGCGACGTCCTTCTGGCGGGTCGCTTCGGCAAAGGTGTACCGGTGTCATTTCCGTGACGGATACGACGTCAGTGAAATTTCGGTGTATCCTGGCATAAAACATTTCCATGTTAAAATATAAAACCCGAGAACAAACAATCTCATTTATTTAGACTACTCTTATCATAGCAGCGTTACCAAACTAAAATCTCAATTCAACATTGTTAACTTAGCATCACACCGCAAAATTTAAAGACTGCGTCTGTTTCATAAATTTTATCATGCATTGCATTTAAACCATGTTATCGTTCCAGCTCATCGTCTTTCATGCCGTATCAGCCACTCGAAAGCTGTTTATCTGCCCCGTATGAAGCATCACGCCGCAAAATTTCAAGACGGCGTCTGTTTCATAAATTCTATCATGCATTGCATTTAAACCATGTTATCGTTCCAGCTCATCGTCTTTCATGCCGTATCAGCCGCACGAAAGCTGTTTATGTGCCCCGTACGAAGCATCACGCCGCAAAATTTCAAGACGGCGTCTGTTTCATAAATTTTATCATGCATTGCATTTAAACCATGTTATCGTTCCAGCTCATCGTCTTTCATGCCGTATCAGCCACACAAAAGCTGTTTATCTGCCCCGTACGAAGCATCACGCCGCAAAAATTCAAGACGGCGTCTGTTTCATAAATTTTATCATGCATTGCATTTAAACCATGTTATCGTTCCAGCTCATCGTCTTTCATGCCGTATCAGCCACTCGAAAGCTGTTTATCTGCCCCGTACGCATACCACTGCCCATCACTCTTCGTTTTTTGTTCATACATCAACTGAATGAAACGATCTTCCTGCTGACATCGTGCACCACTTCTGCATCGTCCATTTCAAAGAAGCCATCGAACAAATCATCTGTTAGTGAATTGTCTACCCCCTCATGTAACACCCGTTGACTGGGGCCCTTGAGGTATTATAAATAAATAAATAAACAAGCAACCGTAAGCATAGCGTACCCTTTAGTACTATAGGTTGCTTCACCGCAAGAAGACCCTGTGTGCTGGGGTGCACCCTTTACAGGCCGCTTGCTTCGTTGTACTGGTGTCATTTCCGTGACGCATATGATGTCAGTGAAATATTGGTGTATCCAGGAATAAAACACTTTCGTGTTAAAATATCAGAATACTCACGTTGTGGCGCCGGCTACCGATGTCTGGGACGAATTTATTTGAAAAAGTAGTGAAAATAATGTACCTCTCCGTCAAACGACAACGATGTTTGAATGCGAAGTGTTCGCGGGACGGATTCTTTGGAGCGGGGTGGAGGGCGTTCACCTGAGAACATCACTTTCGGTACGCCTCCAACAATATAGACCCAATGAGCATACGTTGTACGTCGGGAAAGTGATCGAGGTCGGAATGTGTATCCTTCACGGATCCTTTCCCTCGAGCGAGAGCGCTATCTGGAAGAGGAGGCCACTCGTTACTTCTTTCCGTTAATATGTTTAACGGCAACGACGTCGAGCTCAATCCGATCGGTTTCTGAGGAGGCCAACGACCAGGGGGCGTTTTCGTTTGTCCGCACCACAACGTGGCTACCATGCAACCGGGGAGGGGGATGTTGTCTAAACATTTTTAAGTAAACAACGCATATTTTTGGGAGTGGGGGTCTAACTGGTGTTTTAGGGGAGTGCGCCACACGTGGTGTCTTACCCATTACTGTACTCCAGCTCAGGGGAGCAGTAAACGGGACAAGTATGAAGATTGAAGGCGGCTATAATTGTATCTTATATTAACCAGTGGCGTCTAAATTTATTTAGGTGCTTTCGCTTTTATTAAGTAGCCGCTGCTGGTTGTTAAAGCGGTTGTGCGGCGCGAGAATGAAGCGCAAGCCGATAAAAGCGCAAACCAGCGGGGTTTGCTGCAGTCTTGATCGATCTTACGATAACCGAAAAACTGCTGCCGCAGATTATGCCGCTGTCGATTAAACCTGACGCCTGAAGAATACAACGCCAGAAATTTCTGCGCCCCGCCTAGTGCTACCTAGTGGCAGCTTTGGACATTAACTATGCTAAAAATGCGGTTAAAAAAGAAGCCGTAGCTCCTCGGCCGCAACGACTGTAGCAGTAAGCTTTCATTAGGGTGTTATTGCAGACATAGATTTAGCATTTTATTCTTTAGTAGCGTTTTGCAAAAATTCAAATTTTTCTGACACATTTTTTAGGTTTCTTAGCATAATTCGTGGAACACTATTACACTGCTGCCTTTCCAGAACGCCATGGGTGTATCCCCCGGCAGATGGCAGCGTTTTTTTTTTCAGTGTTTTTTGAAGAGTAGCGTGCCCTGGAGCCCACCGTTAGAGGCGTACAGCTAGCAGCAATCGCCGGGGAAATTCGCTCAATCCGTTCCTGTCCGTTGCATCAATAAATTTGTCTATCATTAATGATAAGCGCAAAAAAGTACCAGACACAAAGAAGAAGAAAGAGACTGGACAGCACTGCGCATGTCTTGTTCGCTTCATTTCGTGTCCATGGTTCCCTCGCCCAACTCACAGCAATTTTGAACTGTGTCTAAATTAGGCCAGTCGGAATTTCGAGCCTCCTGATTCAAGAAGGCAAGTTTTCCCGCAAAGCCCCCCCACACACTATTCGGCAGCACCTGTGCACGTAAAATGTCCGCCTTGCCCATGACCTACTCTCGCCTGTTGATATCGCCATGTGAAGGAGATGATGTGGTCAGTCGCTCCCGACCCCTTGCTCCGCCAACTAGGAAGAAGATGATGCATATTGTTGCTAAATCTTTTATTCAAAAAGGGAAGGCCGGAGGCCTCGTGGGGGAGCTGGGAGGGGAGGATTAATGGATGAAAGGGGTTCGTATGAGTTCGTGGTGGTCGGGAGGCGGCATACGTTTTTTACAGGAGGGTTGTTCAGCACTGAATGGTCTATTCACTGGTGTAGGCCATCGCTATATAACCCACGCTAGAGCGCTTTTAGTGGCGAACTGTATAATAAGGTTAATGGTGTGTTCATCTAATGTGAGGGGATCGCTATGGGTTGAGGGATCTGGGTTTGGGGAAGTGAAATTCCGGTATCGAGAGATGGTGACTTGTGCCACTGCCCACATCATCTCCTGCACGTGGCGATATACTTTGCAAGAGCGCAAAAAAAAAAAAAGGCACTCACCCTACTCATATCATGAAACGCGTGTGTGATCCTGTTCTTGAGCAGGAACGGGGTAATTTCGCCGCTTTAGCGCAACTGAAACTACAGGCACGAAACGAACACCACAATAAATTTGCAGAGCAAACTCGATGGCCGAGAAAAAGCCCGTGGGAGGCAGGCAGTCTAACCAAGGCACACGGCTCCGGCAATTCCTCTCTGGGGAGAATGAGCGTGGAGATCAACGTTCTCTGCGCTCCTTGCCAGCGCTGGTCTGTCCGTCAGCGTAGAGGCCATAGCTAGGCGAATGGCGCCGCGTGAGGAGATGACGTGGGGTTGCGAAAGCGTCTCCCGAATGCCGCAATGGTGGGCGCACGTGCGCGTGCGTGTATACAGCTAGAAATGCGCGTGGCAGAGCGGTCGGTCGCCCGATGAGATAGGAGAGCGCGTGGGGGCGCGTCTAACGAGGGCCGGCCGCGGATTGAGAGGAGGCGGCGGTCGTTACGAGCCTCGCTGCCCCTTATTGTAATGCGAGGTCCTTAATGAATCGACCGTTTACTCTGGCCTCCCCTCTTCGTCCCTCTACTCCAGTTTCTCGCTTGCTTGTTCGCCTCGGCTTTCTTACTCTGACCGGGTCCCTCCCACGTCCCCGCCCCGCATCGTATCTTTCGTTTTGTATCACTACGTCGAAAGTCGTTGAAGAGGCAGCAGGCCGGCGAGTGACGTGAGCTAATAGAGGACTTAGCCCCAATGTGCTCTCCCGTCCCGCTAACGGAACGCGCAGAAAATGTGGCACGTGCCCCTCGAGTTGCCATTGCCACGATTGGATCAGTGTATCTTCTAGGTCGTTGCTATGGCGCTCTTTCTTTGGCAACATATTCGTTACGTGATACTATGCATTGAAGCAGGCTCTCCTTTGTTTCGTCCCTCTTGACTGCAAGGATTGACGTAATATCATTCGCCTCCTTTCCACTGACTAAGTAAGACTGGGGTCTTGTATCTACCGCCTTGGTGATGGTGTAGCGTGGCCAATGCCCTACAGACGAATGGACAAGAGGCAAGGGCTATAAGTGCAGGAAACGACTGGAGTGACCGAATGGATGCACGGATGGGGTGTTGAAGCTTAAGTAGTGACAACTCAGTAATGCTTTTCTCGGTAGAAGAAAAATGCAGCAACATATAGGCCTAGGAGATCCTGTTAGTCGACAATGAAAGAGCATTGCCCTATGCCACAACTCACAGTATCAGGCTTCGATGGAGTGAAACCTCTTTACGAATCTTCCATATCTTAGGAGGACGCCTGAAAATGATCTCCCCTGATTTTGCCTCGCCTGAAACTTACACCAGTCCTCTTAATCTCATCCTAACATCAGCGCTGTGGTTGAGCTCACCATGTCGAAGACCTCTTGCTGGGAGAATCGACCCATAGTGTAATTCATAAGTCGCAGTTGACCAGAGATATAGCCAAAGTGGGGTGAACACCTCACCTTCCAGATTTTTTTCCAGGCACCGTGAAATATGCGCTACCGTTCCTTCCAGCAAAAGTTCTCCGTTCCCCGTAGCCAAGCCCCCCCCCCCCCCCGCCCCCCCGCCCCAAACTCCCGAAAAACAATTCTGGCTACGGCCCTGCATTGGACAACACCAGAATCTAAGGTTGTAGCTAGACGACAAGAGTGAGAGTTAATCTTAGGGACTACAGAGACGCTCAAACGCACAATTATACGCATACACCACACTTCACACATTATTCCCGCACACCTGTGAGATAAGCGTGAACGGCGCTTGATTCACATACGGTTATTTCGTGATACACAATAAAAGTCGCGAGAGCATGGTGCTAAAGTAAAAAAACCAAAAGCCGTTTTTTTACTTGAACCTCAAACACAACGAGGAAAAACAGCGCAAAAGGCATGACAAAGTAATGAACCACGAACCTCAAATACAACCTCAACTTTATCAACCTCGAACTGGCTGACTGTGGTTGATGTCAAACCTCCGACCCCACTCATTCAGCAGCCTCTGATCTTACCCCAACTTCACCTTACGTCACGCGATGAAGTTGAGGCACATATAGGGGTGACGTCGAACTCATCAGGTGGAAACATATTCAGGCTGCGCAGTTCGGATGTCAAGTCCAGTTCCTCGTGCAGAAAATTATCCACGCAAGGGGCCCCATGCCAAGTGATTTGTTATGATCCCATAAGCAGGTTTAACTGGGGAATTTATGGCCGGTATTCAATGGCGTGGAATGCATGCAGGCAACCATGCGAGCGCGCCGCCATAGCTGTGGCCAAGCGTCTGTTGCTAGGCGACGTTGTGCGCACGGCCCCCAGAACAGGCACCCCTCTTGTCCTTCATGCAACCGTGTGAGTGCGCCGTCACTCGTTACGTCGGGCTAGAGTGCCTAGAATATTTCTAGGCACTCTAGTCGGGCTTCGCAGGTTGGCGGAACTTGTCCATGTCCCTGGCGCATCGGCCATGTCTGTGGCCATTTCCAGTGTTGCCAAGCGAAGAAATTGACCGCTAAACTTTTCGACGAATACCATCTATATTTGGTATACATGGTTTTGTGTGCTTTGTGCGTTCAGAACGTAAATATGAAACAAAAGCTTAATTCAGTTGAAGTGGAGTTTTACATCTGGAGCAACAGTTAATACATGGACAATTCATGCAAACATTAAGTGTTATCCAGCGTGCAGCCCGATATTATTCGGAAGCGGGTGGAGAAATTCTGTCAGTTGCTTTGCCTTAAAATAAACCTTCCCCTGCCTGTATCCACCCAGACAACTCACAGGGTGCCAAAGTACAAACGTTTACGAAAACAGTAGGCGGAGCAACGTTTAACTAATACACTTCAGGCCTACAAAGTTATAACATCCGTCTACGTGCATTAGCACCGCTATTCTTGTTCTCTGGCCGAGACATGACCACCTCCAAAAGGCATGTTGAGTCTTAATTTCACTCTTAAAACGTGGTTCAGGACACCTCGCGACACAGAGCCGATGCTAAAAGATCCAAGATGTCAAGCATCGAGGAGGGGAAACAAAAGTACTGAACCCGATCGCACGCTAAGTCGCGGGAGAGTTTGTAGCGAAGCACCAAAGGCCTCCGCTGGGAGGGCATCTAACGTCTAACGGCCCCAGCGAGGTCTGCGCGTATCTCGCAGACCGATCGCCGTTTCCCCCCTTTCGCATGCCGATTACGATGCACAGGCCCCTCGTTCGGCCCTCGGCCCCCAGGGGGCCCCCCAGCAGCTAAGTGGCGCGCAATGAAGCGAACGGGCTTGAAAGGACGACGGCGAAAGGAAAAGCAGGGAAAAAAGGGGAAAAGACGGTCCCTCGTAAGGGTAAACACAGTCCTCTCGGCGTGAATCTTTAATCGGCGACGCTGTCTCAAGGGGCCTCATCTGCCACGGATTTATTTGCCCGCTTTGCCGGCGAAGGCGCGTGACTGCAGGCATACGGCCAGCGACAAACAGCGAGGCCCGGAGAGGCGATACGGTCGTCAGCGGGAAAGTATGCACGAACGGCTCACTTAACATTCGAGGAGTTAGTCGGAAAATGTCGCTACAACTCTTCGTGATGCCAACACCGCGAATCCGCGAAAGGAATTTGCATTCTTTTGGCCGTCATTTCGTCTAAACGCGTCAAAAGACGCAAGCATCAACGTCCCCACGACACTTCGACAACATCGCTGTTGCAGTGCTTTAGCCTCAAAATACAAGTCAAATGACATTTTTAGCCCTCATTCACACAGCTCTTTTTCACCCCGCCACGTCACCGTCACGTCACCGTTTTCCGTCATAGGTGACGGTTTCTCGGGCGATTTCTCGCCGAAAACGGTGCTACGGTGACGGGAAGCCGAGCTCTGGGTTTCCGTTATGTCAACGCGACGGGTCCACGCCCCGTGGTAAACCAGCCAATCAGAAAACAAATGCTTACGGCTAAATTTAGCCAAAAGTGAGCACACGTAAAAATCTAATCCATTTTATTTACTTTTCAGATGAAGCACGCTCAATTCTAGGCCAAACTGATCACTAGGCAGACAACCCTGTACTCTGACGGACAGCTCCAGTACGGACGCTACTCGGTTACGTCTCGGTCAAGGTTTTTTGGCGTGACAGTGCCGTGACGGAGAAGGTGACGGCTGTGTGAATGAGGGCTTACTCTGCTGAACCGCTATGACAGGTGTTTGCGAAGTTGAGTGCTGTCTCTATCCAGCCGCGCTAATTTTTGAAAAAGGGGGTTTTGAAACGTACAAAACGTCGGAGAGGCAGGTTTCCCATTGACGGCGAAGAAAATTTCATCGGTGATCAATCAATCAATCAATCAATCAATCAATCAATCAATCAATCAATCAATCAATCAATCAATCAATCAATCAATCAATCAATCAATCAATCAATCAAACAAAATAAAGAGCTTTTTATCGCACAATTTGGAACGATAGCCAGAAGGCTAGTTGGAAATGTTCTAAATTGCAGACGAATCAAAACGGCCTACGCGCCGGCGCTTTTGTGGGAAAGGGAAGTCTTCTTTGCGCCTCGACGCAGAAGCCAGATAAATCTCGACTTAATTTACGGCTTCGTTGTTCGCCGTGACGGCAACAGACACAAAACTACATAGCGATTCCAAGATTCCACTGCCCCGCTGGTGCGCTAAAATATTGTCAGTACCGCACCGGTACGATCTCGTTTAAGTCGGACCGAAACTATGATGTCTATTTCCGTGCAGGCCTAATACACCATTGCGCTCAGCGATAAGCCGTAGTTAGCCAGCCGACGGCACACGTGCCTGACAGCACTCCCGCTGACGATGGTCCTGCTATCGCTTGCAGCGACTCCCAACGAGAGAACCTTGCAGCCGCCAAGCACCTACCGGAGTCTAGCTCCAGAAAATTTCACCCATGAGCGCCCATAAGCTTGTTCATCGCGTTCGTAGCAAGAATGCTCCTGATGCCTTATAAGCTACACCGGTTGTATATTAGCCTCACGGGACAATGTTACAGGAACATTGGTTGCAGCGGTATCAGCAGTTCCGCTCGATCAGTGGCAATGTCGGCGTCGTAGGGAGTCTTAGATGGCATGCACTCACAAACACGAATAGGATTCGCTATCACCACTCGCACTCAGCCCTAGCTCGTGCTCACTCCCTGCAATCAGGCTATCACTCACCCACACACGCCCAATAGAGTGCCGGCGCTGCTCAGTAGCCACCCTTTCGTGAGCTCACTCATTATGAGGTCGTCACAAGTCAACCTGCCGGAAAAAACTGTCGAAGCTAATTGCACCAAGTCGCGCAAGGCTTGAACCATAGCCAAGCTGCAGGATTGCTTTACAAGTGAGCACAGCAGGACACATCATCACGCAATTGTACAAGATTGAAATTGTTCATTTACATGTCCCGTCCTCGCTTTGCACTGTGCTAGTAGTAGTCATCGTCATATGCATCGATATCGTCGTGTTCCTCATGCCAAGCATTAGATGAGCGGTAGCGCTTGACGACAGCTGGGGGGCAGCGGGGTTGCGTACGTGCACGACGCAAGCGTGGCGTTCCTGGAGTCGCGTCGAGGTTCCGCGGAGCAGGGGTCGCGCCAGATGTGACGCTGTTGTTTACTCGGCAACGCGGGCTTTTCTCCAGTTTTTTCTTTTTTGCTAAAGCCACTGCGCGAGCCGTCGACACTCGACGGTTGCCGCGAAGCACGCGCTCAGGAGCGCTCAGCATTTTCTTGGTATTTTGAACGCGTTACGCGTCACACCATACGGCCAGCTACAACCGCTCCGCTGCTAATACTGGTAAAGCAGCGATTTGCCTGTGATCTGTTCCTTTCTCGCCATTGCTACTTTCCAGATATGGGGGGATCACGACACACCACCCTTACTTGCTCCACATGCAACGCCATACTAGACAAAGATCAAATCCTGCGGAACTGCACAATCATACACAACGCTACAAATGCGCCCGACGAAAGATGGCTGACCACAAAAAGCACCAGAGAAGAATAACGGCAACTGGCGGCGTACGTCAGACATCGGCTTGAAGCGTTAGAACTAAAACTGAAGTGTTAGAACTATGGAGTGTTAGAACTAAGCAGGTTCACGTGCATAATTAATTAATAAAAGTTTTTTTTCTCTCCCTTTACTAGGTACAGGAGGGTCGCGGCAGTCACTTGCCACAGGAGGTCGTAAACATATACGTGGTTCGTTTGACAAATTTGAAGTAAGGTTCATAGGCATATTCCACTGAGTTCCAGGCGCCTGTGTTTCCGCTTTTTGTGGAGCACACAAAACCGGGTCTCCGCCTATTCGCAACGTGGAGTTGATAAACCGCGAACATAGCTAAACACTTGACTGGCCAGTCCAGTTACGCAGCGCCCACGGGAGCCTCAGGCGCATGCGTTTTTATAGTCGTACGGGAAACGATGAATTTACACCTCCAGGCCGTGAATTCTTCTCCGTGGTTTCGCCGGTTCCCTAGATACTCGGGGCAGCCCGTTTTTGCGATTACAGCGAACTTGACGAGTTCTCGGGAATCACGCTACTTCCTTGTTCGCTTTTCGCCCCTGGTCCGGAGCGTGCGCAGGGAACTGCTTAGAAACAAGAAGAGAGAGCTATGGGGGGGGGGGGGGGGGGGGGGGGGTATAGAAAGCTGTTGCTACGCAGTGTACGCCTGACTGACACCCGTAAGAATGTCAGCTTCGCTCAGGGCGAACGCTCGAACCAGACCGCGCACAAAAAATCGTCTTTTTCGGAGCTACAGAAACTCAACCCGAGTCGGCTTTAGCTCTTCTCAACTGAAAGGGGTAGTAGAGAAGGCAGCTGAACGTTAATTTACCCATATATGTCAAAAGCAGGGCGTACAGCTGATGCCTCCTTCGGGTGTTTACTTAGGGCGCAGCAATTGTGGGTGTTTATGAACACCCTATGTAAAGACAGGACAGACCGAGGGGCCGTTAGAAGAATGATAATAGGAATAAAGTTTAGGGATGGAAAGTGAGCGTGCGGACGAGGAAACAATTAAGCTCCCGTGGCCACCTTAGTTATAATTAAGGAAGGGAAAAAAGGTTTGAGAGGTCACATAACTAGGAGTACTGACAACAGGCGATACAGATCGACTACCTAGGGGGATCGGCTGCCAACATTGGGAGGACTGAAAGCTCCCAGGTGGGCAGAGTTAAGAGATTTTAAAAGAGTCAACAGATGAGGTAACGAGGGAAGTCAACGGTTGAAGCCTTCACATTTGCGTGAACATCAGCAGGCCGACGACGGGGGAATGGTGATTTTAAAACGTGGCGGGAAGAAAAAGACATCTGCGCAGAATTCAGAGCTACGTTTCACGACAATTCATGCACGAAGAAAGCGCCCCGCCGCGGTGGCTCTGTGGTTAAGGCGCTGGGCGGCTGGGCACGAGGACGCGGATTCGATTCCTGGCCGCGGCGGCCGCTTTTCTGGTGAATGCGAAAAGCAAAAACGGCCGTGTGTACGAGATTTCGGCGCACGTTAGAGATCCCCAGGGGGTCAAAATTAATCCCGAGCCCTCCACTACGGCGCAGCTCATCGCCTGCGTTTCGTAGGCGCGTTAAATCCTACAATAAACCAATCACCGAAGAAAGCTCTCGCGAACTCCTTGCGAACGAAGTCTGTTTTAGCAGGTTGTTTTATATTGCCAGCGTGCATTAGATGTAAAATAGTGTGTATACAGCGTAATTTATGTAAACGAAATTTTAACTTATTGATGGTGGCTTTACGGCGAGTGTTTATATGAGTAATTGGTAGCAGCAATCAATTACAGGGGACCAAAAATCCCTCAAACACCGTACCGATTGCATACACCTGTCCTTAAACGCGATGATTCACAATTACAAAACCATGTTCCACTTCGACTAATTATGAGTGACTCCGTCTTTCACCCAAAAATTGCGGCAGAAAAGAAAAGAAAAATGAGCTATGTGAACCCGCCCCTATTGAGTTTTCGCAGTCAGTCATATTTCAGTCACTTGATCGGAGGATACGTCACAGGCGCGGTATCATATGGGCTTTGGTCTACCGAAATACCGACGTAGCAGAAAACGGGGAGACAGAAGGTAAAAAGAAAACATCCGCGAGCCTTAACCTTGTAGGGAAAACGGCGGACGGCTCCAGCTGTCGACACACTGCGAATACCGAGCTCTTTTTGACAGTGCCGAACGTCGCACCCGCGCAGTTTATGAAACGGCTGCGCACGAGACGTCCAATACGCGCCAGCCAACTTGCGTGCATGAAATCTATTTGCATGCCCTTTTTACTGAGATTCGCGATATATCTTTCTAATCTGCTTTTTTTGTTTGAGAGGCTATAACGAGAAAAAATAAAGAAATGCCGAGGTAAAGGATTTGTAGATACACGCGACGAAGATGAAAAAAAAAAATCTGCAAGCGAAGCTTGAACAACTGCAAGGGACAGCATCAGGCTGAAGACGAAATAATAAAGAAAAACAGCGTAAGGCCCATCTGCTGAAGGCGCAGTTCTATTGACGTGCCGCTTCAAGCTCGAAACCGGAGCGAAATAGTTTGAGAAGAAGGCGGACTGCGAAGTTTCGGAGCGGTGCCTGTCTCTTGCATTTCGGTCGGCGGCTTTCCAAAGATGCCCACCGTGGGGGAACTGACACTTAAATTGCCCCTCTAGATTCGAGATGATGGCTGGCGTAGAATGGAGGAGAAAAAAAAGCTAAGCAGCCTTCGCGCTGTAATCTTCCAGTTTCTATTGCCGCAGACGTCTCTGACAGCTGTCAAAAATTTAGGGGGGAAATAATATATTCTCTAGAATAAGCCTTATTTCTTTAACAACACAAACATCTGAATACGTTTATAAGGGTTTTAGAGGCGTGGCTCTGGGCTTTGTTTGGTGCATATGTATGGGCACAATGTCTCAACGTCGACCCTAATTTCTAAAGTGCACGACAAGGCATTACTCGGCGTGACATCTGCCGCCCTATGTCAAGAACACGAAAAGCAGTAAGAACAGCATAGGAACATACAGCTACAATAATCAGATTTATTCTTTCGTATTCAGATTGAGAACCGCTTAAAGAGGCGACATCAGAAAAATAATCTTTATTGTTTGTGCTGTGAGTATTTTTCATCACCGTTTGAGGGCTAACGGTGATGGTTACGACTGGAAACTGCCTAGAGGAATGCCGCAGAGAAACACCTGTTTAAATCAATCAATCAATCAATCAATCAATCAATCAATCAATCAATCAATCAATCAATCAATCAATCAATCAATCAATCAATCAATCAATCAACCAACCAACCAACCAACCAATCAATCAATCAATCAACCAATCAATCAATCAATCAATCAATCAATCAATCAATCAATCAATCAATCAATCAATCAATCAATCGATCAATCAATCAATCAATCAATCGATCGATCGATCGATCAATCAATCAATCAATCAATTAATTAATCAATCAATTAATCAATCTTCTGGTTCTTTCCGCAAGGCCTAGAAATGCATCGATCGATTGATTGATTGATTGATCGATCGATCGATCGATTGATTGATTGATTGATTGATTGATTGATTGATTGATTGATTGATTGATTGATTGATTGATTGATTGATTGATTGATTGATTGATCAGGTCTATGATGACAAACGATCGATGGGAACGGAGCTTTTGGGCGAAGACAGGACTTCCCGTACGCCTTCCCGTTTATGGTTTGGGCTGTCAAATATGACGGTTTGGTTGCCATCCCTCTAGAGCAAATAATCTTGACGCCAAAACAAATTTCGCGTACGCTGCATATTTTTTTCCCGCGTGTTAACTACTCGTAGAACTGAATGTGCTGAGCTATAACGCTGTACCCGCAGGCTCTTCCCCCCTCCCCCCTCCTCTCCTAGGAAACTCTTGTTTTGAACTGGAGCCAACCTCGCCGAAATTTCAAGCCAGTGGCCATGCCAACGGAAATTCATACGCCAATGAAAAAGACAAACAAAAATAAACAAGAACGCTCCCCATTGGAGCCCTCAAGTTATTCTTTACTGTCGTTAAAAACTTTCGTAATATAAAGTACTCCCGGGTACGCATGGCTTTTCCAAAAAGAAATGAGCAAGAGAAGTTAATTGATTGCCGGCAACATCCCAGGGCAGAAAGAAGAGCGAACGAACCGAAAAAAAAAACAGAGAAAGAGAGAGAGAGGAATAAGCGGTAGGAGGAAAACAAGCGAGGGTTCATTCGAGAGTGCGGAACGACGCAAGCAGTTAGGGCAATGAGGCCGAGGAAATAACGGCAAGCGCGGTAGCAAACGGTAGAGAACTGTCGGGCTCGTGGCAGCGCCATTGTTCTTTTTGAAGCCGGTTTCCGAGTGCGCGGTGCCGTGACCTTTAGGCCAGGGAAAAACTGCGCGACAGAGGTCCGGCGCGCCCCCAACAGGCAGACGCACGCACACCGTCGGTGCCTCGGTGTTTGCCAAGAGCAGATTGCTTGCACACTACAAGCGTTAGCGGGTCGCCAAGAAACGGGGGAAGGAGGGCAAGCTGGCCTCCTCAAGCTCCTCTCCGCGTCCCGACTTGTTCCGCCGCGCAGAGCCGACTCGAGGGTTCGAAAATCCTACCGCACACACAGAGCACGGCAGTGGAGAGACAATGGGGCGAGGGGCGGAATTGGTACTCGACTCGAGTCCAGCGGACCGTTCAACTGTTGCCCCAGAGCACGGGGGCCTCTCCAATCTAATTGGAGGCTCGGCCTGCCGCGAGCTGGAAAGTCAACCCGTGTTCTTTCGGAAGGGCTCGCTGTTGCTTCGCTGGAGAGGCCGTGAGCACGCGTGGAGCACCAACGGACGGGAAAAAAAGACTGGCGGCGAGCAAGCGGGAATTCTCCGTTTTTATGTGATATACTATGAAGTATTTTCATCGCATTCATCTTCTCAGATAGAACTATTCCCGCGGCTACCGCTTTCTGTGAGTGCGTTAGTGTTCGCGATCTGTTGCTTTTTTTTTCTATTCTACAGTGCAGGGCTTCCCTACCGGGAGGAAATTGCTTCCTTGGGCGCCCCTTCCTCGATAATTCTGGGTAATGGGGGCAGCTCTTTCCATTCAGTTAACATTTATCGGAAGCAATCCACCGTGCTGACGAAGGAGCTAAATTGCTTCGCAATTTCCAGTGTTCCCTAGATGCAGGTAAGTAGGCTTGTAATATCAGTAACATGTACCTCTTGTTTAGCTTGATCCCAGTGGTTGCGACCCATCCGCCGATGCTCTCTGTTGATTCTCCGCAACCCCCGTTATCTCTTTGGGGATCAAAGATCCAAGCCCAAGCTTCCTGTTTTCTTGCTATCCTCAAGTGCACAAGATATGCTCGCTATTCAACTCCTTGAAGCCCTTGCTTGGTCTTCTTACCTGGCGTTATATTGTATACTAGTGAATGCCTGAGAGCTCCTCCAAGATCCTAGTAAGGGGCTGCTTTCACTCGACGCAGTTTGAGTGGTAAGGTGAAGCTTGAACTTCGGTGCTACACAGGCGGTCTTTTATGCAACCCTTTATGAGGCGACTAAGGGGAGTCATGCCCGGTTTACTTGCAGGTTCGTGCAGGCCAGTGCATTGTCCAGGATAGATTTAGTCAAGTGACGCTCCGCAGTGATTACCCCCAGCGGCGAGAACACAGTTGTGTTGAGCCACATCTCCTCCCCAGTACGATGGAGGCAGTGTTGCAGCAAACGTCGTTCTGAGAGCCCCTAAGTATGCCTTCCAAGAAGCCATGCGTCGTTAGTGTGTAGTCAAAACATATAGGTGTAATGATGCTACCATCACCAGAAAAACGGCTGCCGCGACTGGTATCGAACCTGCGTCCTTGTGGTGCTGAGTCCAAAGTCGCAGGCTCCATCCTGGCCGCGGCAACTTTCTTTTTGTCGTTGTTGGGGGCTAAAATGAAAACATCGTTGTGCCGAAGCAGCGTCGCACGTTGAAGATCCCCAGGTAAGTCTAAATTGATCCGTAGCCATCTTCAGCACCGTACATCATAGCTTAGGTGCAACTTCGATGTCTCAAAGAAATTGGAGTAAAACATTCTTGCAGTAAGATACATTCCAGTGATGTCGAAAAATACTCCGTGGCGCTATAGGCCTTGAGATTCCGTTGCGAGGCCAACTCGGCCGAAGGCCGCAACACCCCGCCAGCATCGGAGCCGACCACGGCGGCTATTTTCAGCAGCCATACGGGCGCTATCATTCAACGGCCGCCCGATGGCAGCTGGTGAAAAAAAAAAAAAAACTGCGCCGTGTCCTGGCCGCTTTAGACCCACAGCCAAAATAAATAGAGCGAGTAGCGATGACACGGTCGTCTGCGAGACTGGACGACGTGTGCGGAACATCGCGATTGCTTGTTTAGCCTGATGTTCCAAAGCACTTAGGAGGTTTGAATGGGCGCTCTAATACCGCAAGCGAGGGCGGAAGAACCACGCAGTGAAGCGAAGACTCTAAGTGAAAAAAAAAAAAAAAAACGATAAAAAGAATGAGGGTGAATGCACAAACTTTATTTTCTCGTTTACACTGTCTGGCCTTCCAACCTTGCCAATTATTTCCGCTCTGAGATGTAAACGGTGATAAAATGCAGCCAACTAGGCCGATCCCTAGTAAATGGCGAGACCTTTTCCTATAGTTTCCTTCTGCATGCTAAATTTAGAGATAATTACTCTTCCCCGAAATAGCAGAAACGGTAAAGGATGGAACTAAAGATGCATGCATGCATGAACGAACGGGCGGAGGATGCGTGCTCTTACAACGCAGCGCAGAAGACAAAACAGCGACTCCTATAGCGGGCCTTGCGTTATGCACGAAAACCCGTTTCTATATTTAGGTGTTCGCAAATTAATGATCCTTTTATTCCCAAAAGGTGCAGTACAGCACTGAAAGTGAACCATGTACTTGCACGGCACTAGACTCACGTACCAGCTACCACTAAGCTATAACGGGTGCGAGGAAGTCTAGCGGCCGTTCTGTTCGGCGAATGAGGGTGTAATATAACGTATTTATTGCCGTACCGTCAATGCTCAAAAACTGAAGGGGAGCGCTTCTCACCGTCGGCTGGGCTTACACATGACATCGTAGGCGTTATTATTCAGACGTCTGTACTACATACAGACGTCTATCGTTAGATCGAGTTACTCAGAACAAGCAGGCTTCCAGTCTTGCAAGTTCTTTAAACCATAAAATTTCACGGTGCTAATTGTTCCCGAAGAAGGCAGCTACGATATTAGAGTTTGGTTTTGGGCTAGTTGGTAGCGGTAGTTCATGACTTCGTGTAGCTCTTAATACTGGCAGTTTCGAGCTTCGGTCGTACATGTGGGTCAAAGTATTTTTATGTGCCATTTTATTTAACTAATTTTTAATTCCCAAAATTTGCATGAATTCGGGGTAAATGTCACTCGCTCTCTATCGTAATGGTCTTCCTTTTCGTTTGGGGGAGAAACTGCCATTAGGAGCACTTCTGAGGCCGTGGCCAACTTCCCATCTTCAGAGAAAAGCTATGGTTGCCCTGATGCAGCTTTTAATTGTTTTAATTTTGGCCTTGACCGCCCTGCCCAGGATCTTTTCTTACCTACTCACACGGACAAAATGGGCGCCTATATCGCTCAATTGACGATTTAAATTTTTCCTCCTCTTTCTTTTCCTCTTGTTGCCATGTCTCTCTCGCTCTCTTTCTGGAGTCCTCCTTACCGATTGCTTGATGGCATGTATGTTAACAGCAGCTTAGTTAAACAACTGAACTGGACTGGACCGGGGAAAAGTTTGTCGTTTTTGCGTTCCGAGGTGACAAATAAAAAAAACTGTGGTTTATTCCTCTGTCATAGGAATCAGTAAAACACGAAATAGAAATGGGCAGCGACATCTGCAGTTGAACATGATTTGCGGATCGGCGGCTCTCTTGTGGGTGTGCTTGGTGAGCGGCGTCCTGCTGGCGGGTTGCTTCGGCAAAGGTGTGCTGACGTCATTTCTGTGACGGATATCACGCCAGTGAAATCTTGGTGTATCCCGGCATAAAAAGTTTTCGTTTAAAATATAAAACCCGAAAACGAACAACCGTAGTATAACGTACTCTTTAGTACTAAGGGTTGCTTTCCCGCAAGAAGACCCTGTGTGCGGGGGTGCACCCTTTACAGGTAGCTTGCTCTGTTGTACTGGCGTCAATTCCGTGACGGATATGACGTAGTGAAATCTTCACAAATCCCGGAATAAAACACTTTCGTGTGAAAATGCAAATCGTCAGAGTGAAGAGGAGTGAAGAGGTCGTGCTTCGGAGAATCCGCTTGGATGTCGCACTGGCGCCCGCTGTCCGAGCAATATGTACTTCTAGCCTTACAGTCACCTCTTCGATCTGACCCTACGGCCCTGATGCTGTTGCAGAGGCGACATTGAATCACTTCCTAGGAACGTGTTCAGTGCTCTAACCAGCCGAGTTCGACACATAGGGGCATCAGGACATCACCCAGGCCTCCCTCCTGATATTAATCGGTGGATGCACGGCCCACTTTACAAGAAACTGTTGGACTTATTTTCTGATACTGGATTCTTCAGTTTTCCCTTTAGTGCTTGAAGACACCCGCATAATGTCGTTTTTTCTTCTTTCCTTTCTTTCTATATCCTATATCCTAACTTGTGCATAGCCTGTTCATGTTTGATGTGCCGTGTGGCAAAATGGCACAAAAAAAAGAAACTCGCACGACTTTGGCTGCGAAACAAGAAGAGCACGGGAACCAGGAGTATAAAAATGGGCAGTGTAGACTATGATTAAAAAAAAGCTGCTCTCACAGTTTCCACGCCTGATAGAGTTGTTGATGAGAACTCCGTATACGCCTCGAGCGCCGCCTGCACGGGCGCCACTGAAATCCCCCTAGCGGCCTGTTTCGAAAGCAGCCGCGGGAGTCTCCGCCCGCTCCCCACTGCCGCCGCTGCTTTTGCGGAACGTTCAAGACTGAGATTTACCGTTTAACGCGTTCGAAATACATATTAATTTGGAGCAGTCATTCAGTTCACAAGTGTGGTGTATTTACGATATTGTAAACGCTATTACCGCGATCTTAGTGTGGTACGTACGGTCTGCATGAGCGCTAGGTGTCTCTCGCAGACAAGAGTTGCGAACCCGGCATATGCATGGAGCTGATTGTAGTTCCACTGCCCTAAAATGTACTTAAGGTGTCTCCGGAAGCAGCGTTTCCGCAGATGGTCATGCTACGGCTATAAACTGCGACGTAAATCGGTTTTGTGCACTTACATTACCTAGCGGAGCACTCATACCTGACAGCACGCCAGTCACGCTTGCCGATATACCTCAGATATTTACCACTATATATACCCTCGACAAGCTAGTGGCATAAATTTTACGAACATTCTACGAAATAAGTACGATGGATAATGCAAAATTATCATTGGGGGCCAGCACACGGCAAAACTTCGTCTTGTCGTGAGGTGAGCGCCCGCAAACCTTAATCTGCAACATATATCCTCCGCGAGCAGCGCGGAGACGGGCTTATAGATTAAGCCGCGTCCGCGACCAAACGCTTCTTCGAAACATCACCATATGACACGGCGAGCCTGCAGAAACTAGCACAAACTGAAATCAGATGGTCTTATCAGATGCCCTACTCTTCCAACGGCACCTTTTATCAGTTGTGAACTTGCTACCCTGTATACTTCAAAAAATGCGTCCGCCAAGTCATCAGCTGTTTGTTGGAGTCGAAAAACAAAAGGAAAATGAACGCGTAGCTTCTGTGTGTGTGATTAATAAAACGTTCATTCCTTGCTTTCGTTCCGCTCTCGAAAAGTTAGGCTCCCCTCCCTTCCTGCATGTCTCGCGACCTACGCGGCTTAAGGTTAGACTAACGTCTTTAGCATTTCAGAAGCTGCACTGGGTTTTTTTTAATCCTGTAAGAGCTATTATGTTTCTTCTGGACTTGCAGACCATTTATTTTTATCTGGTTTCCTTAAAACGTTTTTTGGATCTTGCTATAAGGCATGAGTGTGCCCATACTTCACGACTCAGAGCCTTGGTATATACTTAACATTTTCACGTGGCTATATTCCCATAAACGCCGCAAGTTATTGTCAGGTATTGGATAATCACATCCTCGACACATATTTCTACGACGCATATATTCGAAACGGAGCCGCATTCGTTGTGCATGTTGAAAAACGAAACCAACCTCTCACTGTGCCAGTATCAAGTCTAAACGAGACGACAATAGAATTCACTTTAGCCTGACGTATTTGGAGGTGACAGTGGTGAGATGCTGGTGACGTCGCCGACTCCCGTAACAGCGGCCAAGAAGCGCCCAGAACCTCGTGCCCGAAAAGCTGTTGTTTGCGTTCGAGCACTCTACGAATACGCAGCTGCTTCTGAAGTGCCCTAAACGTACTAGTTGCGTACAGGCGTCACCATAACAAGCTTTTTTAGGGCACAGAAAGGCAAAAAGAAGCAAGAGAGAACCAGAACACTGCATGAATCCCTATCAGCCACCAAGCGCTCCTTCCGCAAATGCCACGGAGAAGCGGCGGCAGGCGGCGCAGCGATGGCGCAGCTCCACGCGTATATTTGCAGCAGCGGTATTGCGCAAATCCCGTTCCTATCTGGCGTGCATTCCTGGGGAGGTGTGTAGTTAAAGCACGTGCTTAGCTCTCACTTTAAAGCAGTCGAATTTATAACTTCGTATATCTATCCTCTTCCTCTCTCTCTCTCCCCCTCGCCCCCCCCCCCCAAAAAAAAAAAAAAAAAAAAAAAACGCGAAGTCATTTTGTCTAACCTTTCTCATCGGCCTATGAGTATATCTCGTATAAGCGTTTCAGGCTTACGTCTTCGGCGGTTACGGCTTCCATGCTTTCGGTTGTGGTCGTGGTGGCGCGGCAGTAAGCCTGTTTGAGTTTCACTAGATGCATTTCGTTATGCATTTCCCCTCCTTATCCCCTTGAAACTTTGTGTCCAAGGAGAGCCATCGGGCAATTCGCGGACTCTCCAGTGGCTGCAAAATCGAAGGGACCACGCCCCTCATTGAAGACAGTGATTTTGAATTGTGTATTGTGAAAAACTCGACGAATCAGATGCACAAAAGCAACAGCCACTCGGCGGAACGTAGCACTACTCCGAATTCGTTATTGGTTTGACGTGGAGCCGTGAACTCCTGAACAATATCCCAAAACTGTATGTTGGATAATCGGCAGTGAGCCAGGTGCCTTTTTTCGTCCGCGGCTTCAACGCAGATGTGTCTAAAATAGCCTACAAGAAATGATTCATCGAGTTCATGTGGCGAGTGGAGGCCGGAATGCCTAGAAAGTTGCGTGGAATCTTTGCTAATTATCTCCCAATCCCCAATAACTGTATGTTCGATAAGGGGGTATGAGTTAGGGTTTGCCTCTTTTTTCAATCGGTGACTTCAACACCGATGTAAGCAAACTAGACGATACGTGGTGCATCCAGTTTGTGTCAGAAAAGTTTGGACTAGAGGAGTGCGTAGCCTTTATTATTTCTTGGCCAGTCGCCTGCAAATGTATGCTTCGTAAGTGGGTATGAGCCAAGGACTGTCCTTTACAGAAGATGACGCACGGTGTGGCGCACAGTTTTTGTTGACGCACGCAGCTAACAAAAATCAGCAGACATTCACAGAATTGCCAAATAATGCGTACCATTCTTATGCCGCCTCTCTAGAGCGTGTCTTCTTTACAGTGAAATATTTCTATGAGTAATGAAATACGCATTATTTTATTCTTTTAAAGTTTTCTTTTGTTTATTTTCTTCAGTGGTGTACATTTATGCCATTATAGCGATGAATTGCCCTTACTTCGCTAATTATGTTTTTCGCTCACTGCTAGAAGCGAAATGCCGGGACATAGACTAGCTATAGACTAGCCGGGACATAGACCCAGCCGGGGCATAGACTAGCTATAGACTAGACAATCCAAAAACTATTTAAAAGCACGTTCTAACACCTGCGCCATCAGAAAAGGTGTAAAGAAGACCGGATTCTCGAGCAGCACCCAAATAAACTCCCCCAAAAAAGGTAAAAGCTGTTAATTACTGGCTATTTCAGACTGAGGTGGAAATGAACCGCCCAAGTCATCACAACTTATACTTCATATTTATTTTCTGTGTACCAGAAACGCTCCATTTAAAATCTGAGTAAAGAGAGTGATTTAGGAACGCCGCATACCAACGGTACACTCCAACCACCTAAGCTTTAACCAACGCGAACGTTTCCCTTTCCTCGGGATAATGCAACTTCGGTGCTTCTTTCTGCGCACTTGGAATAGTTGTCCGCAACCTAAAATCTATGTGACGTTTCAGCCGTCGAAACGCTTACGCCGCCTTTCGTACCTCACGCAAGCGCAATGAACGGTCAGCGAAACTTTAGCCTCCCCAGCGTAGTTTCCTCTGCGGACTTCTAGGTGCCCTCCCAAAGCGACAGGTTGAGGAAGCAAAGAGGAAGGTGGACAAAGAAAGGGCAACTCTAGGCGCGGGGGGAGGTAGGTTGAAGCAGTCAGCGCTTTGTGGGCATAAACTACGCCCACCGCGCCACCGCATAAATCCGGCTTTCTGGGCAAGACTGAGGGCGGCGAGAAGAAAGGGGCAGAAAGTGATATAAATGACTGCTGCAGGGAGCGCCACTACGCTCGGCGAAGTTGCCGCCTCCGCCACCCTCGCCACAACACCACCAAAGCAGTCGCTTTTGAGTGCAGCCGCATTCATCGTTTCATTGTTTCCCCCCGTGACTCTCTTTGCACCGTAGAAGAAAGTCAACTGCGAAGAAAGCACCGCAGCTCGAAGCGAAGTAAGGGAGAAAGTAGGATGGCGGGGAGTAAGTGGGGCAAAAAAAATAGCTGGAGAGAGGATACGGGGGACCTTGTAGTGTCTGTGTGAGCGAACTTGCGAAACTCTCTCGCATAGCGGCGATAAACGGGTCCTCAGCGAGCGTAACGCTGTCGCGACGTCCGTTACAAAGCGAGAGAGTGAACGGACTGAAGGTTCAGCTAGGTGAACAAGGGTGAAGGACGGAACGGCAGTGGTCGCCCATGCGGGTGTGCAGCCGCCTTCCCGCACCTGCTCCGGTAGTATTGGGCAACACAGACGAAATGCACCCTGAGAACACAAATGAAGGGAAAGAACTAAGCGCCTGCTTGCGACCTCTTCAACCGAGATATTTGATGCCCCGCATGTCTCGCGTTTACGAGACATGCGGCTGACTTAGCCACATCCGTGGGACGCACCGCCGATGCCACGTGCGGGACGGGGTGCAAGTTAACGAGGTTAGCGTGAGTTCGAGTACGTGATAACCCTTTTCCATTCTTCACGCTCCAGCTCGCTGGAACAAGGCCGCCGCAGAGCCATTATTGTGTAATAAATGTTTCGTCACTCGCTCTCAGGGCACGCGGGAGTGCGCATGACAAGTGGTGGCGAGTGCTCGTTGAGGCCCCTTCCCCTCAGCCGTTCCAACTCGCAGGTCAAACGATGTCAAGGGATAGCAAGTCGAGGCTCGTTGAACCGGCGTCGCCGCGACCGCCACTCGAGCGAGGACCTTGCGAAACCACACTCAGCGGCAGCGCGCGACGCCCCTGGGGTTCTCGGTGTGCGAGGGGAGACAAGCGACGACTGCGGTGAGGCTTGCGCTCGTGCATTCGTCTGTCTCGAGATCGAGAGAGAGGGGTCAAAGCTCGAGTCTGGAAGTCGGCGGAGCGCGTCAGGGCGTACTTTGCCATCTGTCGGCGCCCACCCGTCGTCGGTCGCTCTTTTGAGTACGGTGCTGCGCTGTAATCTGCCCGTTGCCGCAATGCCCTGGGTAGCGACAGCGGCGCGAGAATTGAAGGTGACGGCTGTGGCAAGGCCGACGTGCGGCGCAATGTGTCCGCTGGGCGCTGTACTAGCTGCGCGAGGCTGTCGAACCTGGGGATTGGGTGAGACGGTGGCTGCGGATTCGTGAGTGGGGTTAATATGGAGTGTCATTCATGAGGGTACATTGTGCAATAAATTTGTGAGCTTCCTTCGAGAGGCGGCGTATGCGCCGTGCAGGGATGACCCGTAGCCCCTACGCTGTTTATTTTCGGAATAGCTTCACTAAAGGGAATAGATTGCACTGACCTACGCG
The DNA here is from genome assembly GCF_048455015.1 of Haemaphysalis longicornis. NCBI lineage: Eukaryota > Metazoa > Arthropoda > Arachnida > Ixodida > Ixodidae > Haemaphysalis > Haemaphysalis longicornis. The sequence goes on from NW_027526335.1 coordinate 115,908,249, forward strand.
CGTTGGTTCACGTGGGAGCGATAAAAAAGACATTCAAAGCGCGCGGCTTTTGGAAACGTGCCCGTAAGCATAAAATATAAAATATCAATAGCTTTGCGGTGTACTCGCAAACAGTTTCCGGCAACACTTCTTTCTCCTCGACGATCGCTGACGGGTTCACTCGGATTTTATTTTTTGCTGTCCTTATTGATGTATGTGATAGAGTGTAGTCTGATATAATAGCGGTTTTCACGACATATTTTAAAGAACTGCTCGTTACTTAATATTATTAAAGCATTCACGTATACTGATGTAAGTTAATATCTCAGCTGAAAATTTGGCGAGGATGTACGCAAGAAACCGCAGCACACTTGGTGGCGTAAGCAAAAATCCGTGTTGCATAACATTTATCCAGGCACGGAGGAAATTCCGCTCGCTTTTACGTGATTGCACAGAAAATGCGGGAGCATTCAGAGCTAGTCTCGTCCAAACATACAGATCCCTTTGTTTCAAAGCTTTCCTAATTTTTTGAACAACGAACGAAGCCAAAGGAAGGAATAAAATACTCCAGGCAATATGGTGAACGAGAATATTTTCTGGCCTCGCACGTGTTTTACTACTGCTACGTTTTTCCAAAAATAAAAATAACGAACTTTACTAAACGTAGAAGCATAAATTCACAAACCAAGTTAGGCGAAGCCGTACAAACTGACGAGCCTTTCTCAAAACCATAACACGATCAGGGTTCAATCGACAGCAAAATTTTCGGCGTGCCTGCGTTTTCCCAACAAAGATATGGTCTATTTTAAAAACGAAATGTTAAGATGAAAGCGAAATAAAAACGGTGCTTTGTGCGCTGAGGCGATAACAAATACGAGGTCGAGAAGAAGTCAGGAGGTGCCCGTGGGGCATAAATACGGCGTTCCTCTCGAGACATGCAGCGGGGACTGTTGTATTCCTCTCTGAAGGCCACGCACTCACATGGTCGTATGAAAAGAAATCTTGTTCTTGTCCTGTATTTTGATCACACTGCACTTTGAAAAACAGGTTGCAGATGACAAAGCATGGAAGGGAAAGCAATGGCGAGCTCCGGTGAGAGCTGTAGTCGTTGTACTCTTGCTTTTTCTTCTCGTCTCGGTATATCGTAGCACTTTGTCGATCTGTTTTCGCTCGCGTAGGTTTCATCACTGGAGCCCTGTAGCAGGCGACATGGAAAACGGACAACTATTTCGGTCGTATTGCCTTTGGCGGTGAAACGAAATTGAGGTTTTTTGTTATATTCATGCTTATGTGTGGGGCCGTTCGGGAACGGAATCTTGCTTAGAATTCTTGCGACGTACGTGTGCAAACCCGTGTACGCACACAGCATTGTAGAAGAGAGACAGGTTATATATGAGGGGGATGGGCTGTGGTGGCAAGTGCGCTGTCACCGCCATTGCACTGCACACAACAAAAAAGTATAAAAATAAGTCCACAAAAGAAGAAATCGCATTTCCCCTCAAATAGCCGCGTTATAAGAAAGTTGTCATTCATACTCTATGAAAGAACACAATCTGTATTCAATCTCTAATGCCAATTCCTGAACTTTTATTATAAAAATTATGGCCGAACCTATCTATTATTATCGAAATAGAGAAGCTTTGTTAACGTGTAAATCTTTTGAGGATTGTTTTCTCTGCTTCGGTTCACTTTAGGTGTCTGAGTGATAGCCTTCTGTATTGATGAAAACAAATCCGGCGAATCACAAATTCTGGAATATGATCCACTAAAGGAAACATGCTTGATTGATTGATTGTAGGATTTACCGCGCCGACGGAACGCAGGCGATGGGGTGCGCCGTAGTGGAGGGCTTCGGATCAATTTTGACCACCTGGGGATCTTTAACGTGCGCCGAAATCTCGTACACACGGGCGTTTTCGCTTTTCGCCTCGATCAGACAAAAAACATGCTACCTGCGATGTGACATCACGGAATACCAAACGCCAGGGTACAACAACTGAACGTCTCCCCACGACCTTCTTTTTCGAGTGAAATCGGGTTTTAAGGCTAGCGATTGGGAAAGTTTGCTCCCTTGACCACAACGATTGTCCATTAAAAGGCGTTTCAGTGAATTTCCACACTGCGTACGGTGCGGACAGCGTACTTTACGGCGCGCACGCGCGCCGTAAAGAAAGTCGTTCAGGTATGCACAAGCAGCTTTTTTGCACGCTTTAGTGTAAGAGGGGAAAGCAAACCTTCCAAAGTAGAACATGGTTGGGATGATTGTAGTCAAGTTCTGTAAAATCAACTTCGACCAAAAACCCGTCCGTGGTATCGTTCTTTGCAAACACGCAACAACTACGACACAGTATGCCCTAGAAGGGATTCGACCTAGATAGGGATTATAAAGAGAAAGCAGGCGCTATCAAAACATTGTAAAGCCAAAGAACTGTGTGAGTGTAAGAAAAAAAATACACAGTGAGTTGATAGTGCCTGGCTGCGTATGAGTGAGGATACTCGGAACCTGAACTAAAACGTTCGCTGGAATTTAAATCACCGGTTCAGCAGCAATGGTTTTTGCTTTTCTACGAGTGCGTCCTTCAGCCAAAGGTGTAGTGGTTTGGGATCACACGGGGCTGCGACGGTCCTGTTAGAATCACGATTGTGATCCCTTCACGCGAAGAAAGTCACAGGAAATGAAAAGCATACAGAACTCCACCGTGTGCAAAGGGATGCTTGTTGTTACCGTCAAGGTGCTCAAAACATATTCGTAGAAAAGTTGGCCTGGTGTAAACCGACTTTTCCACTTTATTTAGCCCAACAAAATACAGGCAGAGGCAATCCTCGGTGGTGGTGTAGTGCGACTAGCATCCTTCCAGTTGTGCGACAGATCTGCGTTGACGCACCAAAATCAGAACGGGAGTGACCGGCGAGGCATTGTGCGCCGGATGTACAACCGAGTCGAAAAGCTTCATAATTCAGACTCACTCCCGCGGAAACGTCACACCCATTGCCCCCTCCCTTCCTTTTTTTCTTTGCTGGAACTACGAAATGATCATGAACCATGAGAAAATCCCCTGTAAGTGAAGCAGCCGGAAAGAAATCAGGAGGCGGCCTGGATAGAGCCGTCTTCAAAGAACACGGTCGGCTAAGGGGCTAAATTTTCCGCCACAAACGCCGCCTAGCGGACAAACGTTGGGGCCGTTTTTCATTTTACGTTTGCGAGCGACGATGATCGATGTCCTGTAGCGGGACCTGACAGTGCGATTTGAGCAATAGCTTTTGGACGGCTCACGACAACTTGAGCACCTTTGATGGGCGCTGTATTGCAAGACGTACTTATCGAATTTCATCCCCTTCTCTCCTTTTCCTGTTTTGTCCTCCTGCAGCTTCCTGCTTCGGTCGGTCCATCGGCCCGCCTGTAGTGCCCGTGAGCTTCGGTGGGCAAACAATACAAATGACGTTAGCACTTAGAGCTGTTTGTTTTCTCCGCTCCAGTAGCGAAACGCCGTTGTTTGCCGTTTGTTGCGCGTTTCTTGCTTCGTTTATTTTTTCTCTTTTCGGAAACAAATTACCCAAGGAGGAGCAAGCAATGCCCGCTGCGTGGAAATGGCACGACGCCATAATACGCGGTCCACAGGGTAGCGAGTTCGATTGCCTAAAGGGTTCAGTGGCAATCAAAGGTGCATTTAGACAACGTAATGCATATCTCGTGTAAGAAATGATCTCCCATTTCACACTCGCCCATGCGTCCAACATGCACGCGCGCATGCACACACACACACACACACACACACACACACACACACACACACACACACACACACACACATATATATATATATATATATATATATATATATATATATATATATATATATATATATATATATATATATATATATATATATATATATATATATATATATATACATACATATATAGTTAAGAGAAAAGGTTCCTGGCTATGAGGTTAGCTTTACGACAGGGAAGTCAAACTGAAACACATAACAACATTTATTCTAACGTTTCGACTGGGGACCGGTCTTTTCCAAAGTCTCTTGAAAAAGACCGGTCCCCGGTCGAAACGTTAGAATGAATGTTATGTTGTTCAGTTTGACTTCTCTATCGTATATATATATATATATATATATATATATATATATATATATATATATATATATATATATATATATATATATATATATATATATATATATATATATATATATATATATATATATCAGTTAACCAATAATCGACTTGCTTTGGAATTTTTTGAAAATTGCACGTTCAACTTTGCTGAAACTGAACTATGCCATACGAAATTTTATAAATTACCCAAATTAACAAACACATATGAATTTCCGCCACGGTTTTCCATTACCTCAATGCTTTCTCGATTTAACGAAATATATTGCCGGTCCTGGTGACAAAAATGCACACAAAGCAAAGAAAACTAGTCCCGAACGCGAGCAACCTCCAGTGATTGCCGCCGCGGAAGATGAACTTCGGTTTCATGTTGTTGAACGCGCAATATGAGGCTTTAGCAGCTCGAGAAGGAGACAGAAAGCCAAACGAGGATATGAGATACGGGAAGATAAAGATGGCAAAATACGATAGCCGTAAGGTAAACGTAGGAGACGCCTAGATGCGTGCTACTCCATAACGAGATGCGCTTGGTCCAGGCTTGCAAACGAAAATCCAGACGAATGAAACAGGACATGTAGCGAGAAAAGCGAGAAAAAAACTGTGGTTCATTTCTCGGTCATAGGAATCGGTGAAATACGAAAGTGAAATGTGCAGGAAAATCTGCAGCTGAGCATGATTTCCAGGTCGGTGGCTGTCTTGTGGATGTGCTTGGCGAGCGACGTCCGGCTGGCGGGACACTTCGGCAAAGGTATACTGGCGTCATTTCCGTGACGGATATGACGTCATTGAAATCTTGGGGTATCGCGGCATAAAACAGTTTTGTTTTAAAATAGAAAACCTGAAAACGAACAACCCCACGTATAGCGTATTGAGGATGATGATGATGATTGCTATTGGTTTCCTTTTTGTAGCCGGGTGATGACATGCCATCTCACCAAAGCACTCTTAGCACTCTTTAGTGCTAAAGGTGGCTTCCCCGCAGGAAGACCCTATCTGCAGGGGTGCACCCTTCACAGGCCTCTTGCTTCGTTGTACTGGCGTCACTTCCATGACAGATATGACGTAAGTGAAATCTTCGTGAATCATGGAATAAAACACTTTCGTGTTAAAAAAAAGGCTTGGAAATATTTTAGCTCGCGCCTCACTTTTGCTCAAAAGATGTAAAAAAGCAGAGCAAACGCGTCGACAAAAATAAGAGTGTCAGAGAAGTGTTTTCATTACCATTTACTCTTTGAACGCTTATTTAACTCCGTTTGTTCACAGCAAAACGAGCATCGGTTCGGCGTCAACGCGTAAACCGAGTTACGCCTTAGTCAAACTTACCTCGAGTGCATGCGTCGCAGTCAAGGACACCCAACCGGATTCTCGTCGGGAAGGCGTCGGAAGACGACAGTCAAGGCGACCGCCCAAGGCGGGAAAAAATTGTACCGCTGCCTTTTTGCTGCGACGCGTCAGGTTGCTGCTCCACACTTGAACGTTCGCGCCTTCGAGTGCGGGAAAATCATTTAGCGCGTCGAACGCTTTAATCAGTGCTCCCCTTGTTGACGACCGTGTTTCCTTTCAGAGTCGAAAATGATTATGCGTATCGATTTGCTTCTTTAGGAGGGCCTTTCAACGAGCATCGGAACGGCACCTGGAAATGAAAACGTAACAGGCTCTATTGACAGCTCAAAGGAAACCAATTCGTTCGCAAGAGCGCGCATCGATTCAAGACAATAAGCAGCGGACGGAGGAAAAAACTTCTTGTTGTTACACGCGAACGCTACCATACACAATGTTATATCTTTCATTTTCATCTTGGTGGTGTGGAGGGGGGCTTACAGTGCCGAGGCTACACCTGGTCTATTATGCGCGGCGTAGTGGGAGGCTCCGGATTAACTTCGATCACCTGCGGATCTTTGACGTTTGCCCCAATCGCGACAGACAGGCGTGTTCGCCTTCCGCCTCCACCAGAAAAGCGGCCGCCGCGGCCGCGTATCGAACCCGGGCCATTGGGAACAGCAGCCGAACGCCTTGGGTACTGCGACGTCGCGAGGCGTATGGTTGTTTCTTGCAAGGCATTTATAAAACTGGCTACAGATGGCTGCTAGCGTGATTTTGCTCATACAAAGCGCAAAAGCAGTTAATATTATAATCTTCATTTCAGTCTCTGTTCAAGTCAAGTTGTCGCTGGGTTGCTCCCGCTTTAATCTCCGTGTTATAGACGCATAGTAAGGGTGACGTTCCTCCGCATTTAGCCATGCTTCGAACTCTTGACTGTTCTAATCGGCGAAAAATAGCGCGGAGAGGGTAACTGTTGTAATAATCTTGTGTTTCATAGAGTTTTAGATGAGCGCTTTTTACAGCCCGCAGCGCGTGCACCACGACAATAGGGTCATGCGGAAAAGGGTGCAGATCTAACACTTTAGCGGCCACCTCGGTACTGTGTGAACACAGGATATGTATGTACGCTCCGACCGCCTGCTTGCAGCGTGAGCATTTTGCGCATGCGCAGTTGCGGCTTCTCTTTAGGGTGGAATAAAACGGCCCGTTAAAACTCAAGTGAATCCTTTGTTCCGAGACGCGGGAATAGGCTGAACACACCGTAGCTCGAAGTTTGAAATGGGGAAGGGAATGTGATTAGGGGTGAAGCGTTATTCCAGTTTACGTCTTACGCTAGCGTAAAAGCTAGGAATACAATACGCTGCAACACAAAAGGTCAAAAAAAGTTGACACGACTTCTCCTAGCCGTTTTGCTACTGCACTGCGCATGCGGTGTCACTATTGGCGCAGCCGGCAGGGCAACCTAGTGCCGCGGGCGCTGCACACTCTACATTTTGCCCGAATGTTATCAAGGTTTAAAAGGTGAAAAAAATCCATACTAAACGTTCATTTGTTGGTTCCGTTAAACACGTGCATTGTGGATTGTGTACGCCGAGGTGATAAAAAGAAACAAAACAAATCATGCACCCCTTTATCTAACGACAACGATGGTTGAACGTGAAGCTTTCTCGTGATGGATGCGTTGGTTTGCCAATCCCACACTGCGAGTATGCGATACTGTGGAAGTGAGCACCCCTTTTCTAGAATACCCACAGACACTCGTGTGGGCAATCCGTAGGCCTAACGTTTGGATTTGGGGTGTACGGCGCGAATCAGCACCTGCTGCTTGGCGTTCAGTGAGCAATTTTTTGAGCGTGTGCCGGTGTGAGGTGTTAAACCCAAAAGATGGGACGTTAGGCCTAATGCCCTCAACCTTAAAATTAGAAGTTAGGCCTAATGTCTTGTGGCTAACAGCCTTAGGGCATGCAGAGCAAAGCCATTATTCTCGTGAAGGGTTCTTTGGTTGTTGCCTGAGTTTTCCAAACCACTTCGACTATGTCGAAATGAAGCAGTCGGATAGACGCCGGCTTCATACGCGAGAATCGTAGGTTCGATTGCGGCTGCGGGAAGCGTCTTCTTCTTTCACTTTACCCACGATTATTCATCTTCGTCATCAGAGAAAGTTGGCTTTTGCTGCAGGGCGTATTGGCCTACAACGGCATTAGTGAGGACGCTGAAGCCTTTGCTTTAATAATTGTGCAAAAGGAAGGAAACTAACGCAGTAAGAGAACACAAACTTTGAAAACGAGGGAAACTGTGCTACGTTTCATGCCTCCTTTTTTTTTTTTTTTGCGATGATGGCTTTTCAAGATATGGCTTCGGTTTTCGTGCCAGGTTTTTTTTTTTATCACGATATCTTCGTCCACCCCCGGCATCGCAAATCCATACCAAAGACGTCTCCTTCTTGACCGGCAGAGTGCCTTCTATGCTCGTAGTCCTGCACGTTCTAAAGGGCAGTTAAGTCGGCTCTTGCTAAGAGTTATCGACGAACACGGCTTTTACTGCTGCGCAGCCATCCTAGACAGAGGAACTCGATGGTACTTTTCCCCAAAAATTTGCCGTTGCTTTCCCTCATGTCACAAACCAAAAGAATCGTTCGCATTTTCATATCAATCGTGTACAATGCAGTCCAATGGTGTCAAATAGCTCTCCAGAGAACTTTCCCTCTAATATTCACTGCTTCGAGTTTCCAATCGATTTGGCCTTCACGTGCCCGCCTGTGGATCTAAAAAAGTCAGTTGCCATTGCTGCACGTAGATGTACTACTTGCGCTCGGCCTCTTTCATCAAGCTCAGCAATCGCTGCATAGTCAGTCGACCGTTCAATAAACTAACGCGCGCACTGCCAGCGACTAAGCTTACGAAACAACCCCGACGCGCTAAACGCACGCGCACAAAGGAAGGTACAGGCCACGCCCCGCTTCCCAGACACAGGTAGTTTTACGGAAATGGGACGGATTTTCGATCCTTCGGGTGCGCGCGAAATGACGAACCGACTCGTGGACAGTGATGAATTTATTTATTCCGCCATTCAGCGCGCTCCCGCCGCTCCATCATCTCGACAATGGAGGACCGGCAACAAAAGCGTGATTCGCGGAAACACAATATTAGGCACCTATGCACGTGCACTCGCGCGCGTGCCGTCAGGCGAAAGGAAGTTTGCGCCTTTGATGGCCGAACCGAACAATCAGCGACAGCGAAGAAAGGCTTCGAATAAACTCAGCTTTTATAGGTGCCCCGACATATGATAAATGAAGGCTCTGCGGAAAACCGGGGTGCAGGTAAAGCAAGATCTGCCGAGCATGATAATAATGATGGGTCGATAAAACGCATTATTGGACCATCTAGTTTATCGCACAGGGAAATAAACAAATTACTGAGTAGAACCGCGAACGTACCCTTTGATTTGATTTGATTGTAGGATTTAACGCACCGACGCAACGCAGGCGATGAGGCACCGTAGTGGACGGCTCCGGATTAATTTTGACCCCCTGAGGATCTTTAACGCGCGCCGAAATCTCGTACACACGGGCATTTTTGCTTTTCGCCTTCATCAGAAAAGCGGCCGCCGTGGCCGGCAATTGAACACGTTTCGTCATGCTCAGCAGCACAACGCCTTAGCCACTGAGGCACCGCGGCAGGTCATGCACTTTCAAGGAATTGGTTAAAAAGCAGAATGCCACGCCAATGATAAAAGCCATATTTTCGTTAACGCGTACACTGGTGGAATATGTGGGATTTATTAGGTACTTTTACGGCAGCCGAACGCGTATCACGAAACTAAAAACATAGAGGATGCGAGATTCCTTGGGAAACGTGCGTAAGGACATCTTTTTTGCTGCCGCAGAAGAATACAAAACAGCAAGCCGAAAGATGACTACAATTTAGTTCCTCTTTTTTACGGTAAGAAAAGTTTGAGGACAGGCCAAAGAAGGACTGGAGCAGAATATCCCCAGGGCTAACAAAATTACCGGCTACAGAAATCATACCCTGACGCTTGTGAACCGGTACGCCACGGAGGGAAACGAATAATTTGGCAGCGGTCGATGAAGCAGGTTAACGGCCTTGTCGGCACCTGGGAGGTGGGAGGCGTTCAGAGCGAGCGTGTTTGGACAGCCGATGAAAAGAGCCCCGAGCAACACGCATATGCGTTGCTCACCGGCGCTGACCCAGGCATTTTGAGAAAGCGCGCACCTGTCGAGACCGCATGCAGAGCACCCCGTTCGATCGTTGCACGGCCGCCCTTCTTGCTTTGCTCAAGAAAAGAAAGACGTTCAGCTCGGTGGAAACGCGCTTTAGCCGCCACAGCCTTTGGCCGCTGTCGTACAGATGCGCCCGGGGCTGTTCGCCAACAAAGAGCCCCATATATCCCAACCCACCTGTTCTCCCGCTCCCGCCGTCCTTTCAACAAAGAACACGAAAGCCATGCTGTCGTCGAAGGCTTCGTCGACTGCGTGGCTCTTCATTCTTCCAATGGACGTGCGAGAATGCGGATAACAATAATTATGGTAACCTATCCCAAAGCGCGAAGTCCACAAGCCCCTAATCAAACACTGCTTCCTAATGCACACGTGGCAAGCTACGAATTATATCCGTTCACGCCGCATGTTTCTTTTATGGCTTCCTTGCTTTCCCAACACTGACGTATTGGTAATGACGTCAATGACGAATACAAGGCCGAATAAAGCCCCCCTAATATTTCTACGGCGACAGCCGCATTGCGAATGTTTTGCAGAATCTGTGATGTGAGTAATTTAGCCCTATACAGAAGACAATTTTGCCACTGTGGTATTGATTAAATTTGGCCACTGTGGTATTGATTTGGCCAGTGATTGATTAAAACACCCTGTCATCAGCGGGGAGGCTCCTCCTGGATGTGATGGCGCGGTTGCCCGGATGGCTCATCTGGCTACTGACATACACGCTCTCCGACGAAGATAGGGAAAGGGCAGTAACAGGTGAAAAGGCAACAGCGTGCGTACCTGCGCGGGGCGTGGAGGGCGAAGCACACGTGCGGAGAGCGACGCGTTTGCACGAGCGTTTTAGGGCGCAGCCCTTCGGCGCCCGTCCCTGGGCTCAGCCGCATCGGCGGCGGCGTCGTGACCGAGCGAACGGTGGGAAGACCGACGAGTGAAAGAAAGCAAAGGAGGAGAGTGTTGGGAAATTGGTAGGGGACGGCGGTTCGCCGTGGCGGCGTGAAACAGCGCTCTCCGAAAGTGTGCGGTGGGGGAGAGGAGGGGGCAGTATGCTGTGCCCGCCCGAGGCACTCGACGGCGCGACGCTTGGCGAAAACGTGAGGGGGGCGTGCGTGTGACTTTGATGTGCGTTCGCTTAAGACGCAGTTCGGGGTCCCTTCCTGAGACGCACTTTGCGCTGCCGATGCAAAGGTTCATCATCGCTGCTGTCGAGAGAACCAACAAGTGCTGCCTCAGAGCACTGCAGGCATCAGGAGTGAGTGCTGAACTGTGAGTGAGGAAACCAGTCGTGCACTTCGTCAGCCGTCGCAGCTGAACGAGCTGCCAGAGAGGAGGCTCAGCAGCGCCAACGCCAGAGCCCCCGAGCGAGTGCTGAACAATGAGCAGCGTCACCCAAATATTGCATTAGGCAGTATCGTAATCTCCAGCCAATTTTTTTCCTCTTCGAAACCGGCCTGTGGCCTTACAGCGTGTTCCTTACCGCGGATCGGTTCCCAGAGAGGAAAAATGCGTGCAGAAACTCTTCGCTCGCCGTACGTGTCTTTGGTCCTTAACTCAGAATTGGCGTCAACCAAGTAACCAGGAGGACGTATAATTTCATTTCATGCAGCGCTCGTGAACAATCTGAAGAGGCGATGCGGGGCCGATACATGTCAGATATCGGTTCCTGCGTGTGAGAGGTTCAAAGAAACGCGAAGAGGAACCATCCCAGAGTAGCATGGCTGCTAAGGGATTCCCACAGCTATTGCTGTTCACTTCCCACGCCATGACGATCACGTGAATCGGCCGTGTGGAATACCCATGCCCGATATTTTGTTTTGAGGACGATAGCATTTCTCGGGCATCTTAAACCCGAATATTTGTCTGTCTGTCTGTCTGTCTGTCTGTCTGTCTGTCTGTCTGTCTGTCTGTCTGTCTGTCTGTCTGTCTGTCTGTCTGTCTGTCTGTCTGTCTGTCTGTCTGTCCTTGATTCAGCCACCCAACTAAAAGCTAGAGGCATTCTGAAACGAGGAGTTAGTACAGGCAAAACCCTGCCAAATCACTAAATCTGGAGCCACACTCGATTTTTTAAACTACGCTTGCTGCCTATATTGGTCTCGCAAGAGCTGCATTTACCCCTTCTTCGCCAATGTTTGCGTGGGCCAGGGAATCGGTGGAAACGGCACGTGCACGTAGTACCGCTGCACCCTCGCCTCCTCCTTGCTCTCCCTGGCAACGAAATTAGCTCTTGAGCACTGCAACACGAATCCATGCGATCTCGCGTCCCCGAGCGGCTTCACGAGATGGCGTGCAGTATGCGAAGCGATACAGTACGTTTAGGGAAAAACACTGAGGTCTTTCTTGGTTAATAGGGGGATGGCGTGATCTCATTTCGCGGCGCGTGGACTTTGCGGCCGTTCGCCGCTCCGCTTCCCGCATTTTCTTCCTCATCGAACGTTGCACTGTATCCATTGCGCAAGTGGAGTTTGTGATTGCGCAAGAAAGAAATGGCTTGCCGGCGATTGCCTCCATGATGACATTTCTAGGACACGTGCACAACAGTGCAATAGCGGCTAAGGGCAGCGCAGTCGTATACTGTACACAATAGAGAAGACAACGCTTGCCGAATGAAGCTGTAACCTCAGGAGTGTCTCGGCGTTTAATATTCAATGCTGTAGTCGCGAGCCAGGAAGTATCATTTGGCGCTTGTAGAGGAGAACACTGCGAGGAAGATTAGGGCCATGGCGGTTCCACACTCGGGATGACTGATATAGTAACACCGCGGATTCTCTACACGATGATGATGACGATGATGATGATTCTAATTTGTGGCGCCTACCTAGTGGGAGCTTCAACAGCGCTAATTTTCCCGGCACGCAATTTGCATGAGCGCATACACTAACTAAAAAGGGCAAACTACGGACAATGGTAGTTGTATTGAATGCGCTGATGGAAAAAAATTATATTGCGATAGCATTCTCTGGCGACATCTCTTCTGAAGCCTCGTGGTCAGGCGTCCGTCCGTTTGTAATGCGGGACCCAATACGTGCCACTAAATCTAATTGAAATGCCCTGGAGACTTTTGATATTAAAAGGCAGAAGGATGCAGACTACCTGGTTGAGAGATGTCATCAGAAAATAAAAAAAAAGCGCTGGCACCATTTTCTAGGGGTTGAAAATATTATGAAAATTGCTTCCTTTACACATCCGGATACTACAAGTAGAACATGAACGTTGTGCGTAGCAACGGGCCCATCATAATTACATTCTAACTAATGCACCAACTTAATTTATTGGTAGGCACCAGACCAAACGATATCGATTGATTGATTGATTGATTAATTAATTGATTGATTGATTGATTGATTGATTGATTGATTGATTGATTGATTGATTGATTGATTGATTGATTGATTGATTGATTGATTGATTGATTGATTGATTGATTGATTGATTGATTGATTGTGGTGTTTAACGTGCCGACGCTTCACAGGCGATGAGGCACGCAGTAGTGGAGGGCTCCGGATAAATTTTGACCACCTTTAACGTGCGCCCAAATCTCGAACACGTGGGCGTTATGCTTTTCGCCTTCATCAGAAAAGTGGCCGCCGCGGTTGGAAATTGAACCCACGTCCTCGTTCTCAGCAGCATAACGCCTTAGTCGCTGAGGCACCATGGCGGGCACCAAGCGATATCGACATCAATGTAACGTCGCCGAGTGTCTCCGAAATATGGAGGAATATGTGACGTCATATAAACCACGCCACCTGTCGAGCGGCTACATGACACTGACAGCCAGCGTGCGCAGATAGTTGAAGTTAGAGGTCGCCACAGCTCGGCAAATATAAAGTCGCGGCGAAGAAGACATTTCAAGAAGCCCGGAAGAAGCTGATGATATGGGTGAAAGCCGCGCAAGAAAACTGCACAAGACGCAGGGCTTTCGAAAAGTGCGGTGGGTGCCCAGCTGGCTTAGCTGCTATTCGTTCATAGCGTGTGGAAACAACGCTTGGACGATGGTCTAAGGAAAAACCCCGCGCTGTCTTCTGCTGCTCCTTCGTTTTAAAGGAAAACTTTATTACTTGCCACCAGCGATTTCGTTGGGGATGCGCAAATGACCTTTTGGCCGGAGACACACCCCCGGCGACACATCCCTCGAAGCGCATCGCGTGATTCGCCGGGCCCTCTGTTGGCGACTGCGGGTGCCGACAGCGGTCGCCACCGCCGCTGCGGCCGAGGCAGCCAACCACCCCCGCAGCCTCTCATGCATGCGGCGCTGGGTCGTTTTGGGAAGCGTGACTCGTCTCGCGCCCGGCGAAGAGGAACGGTGCGTTCCCCATGAATGAACGCCGTGTTCGCCCGGCCTCCTTCTGTGAGCGTTTCACGGAACCGAACGGCTTTGAGACGCGGTCGGCAATACAGCTAAATCAAAGGTTAACCGAGCGAAATCAAGACTAAACCTGACTAAGCCAAGCTTTTGCTTTGCATATACAAGGTTAGCGGAGCTAAGCCGCAGCCATTTTTTGTCTTTGCGCGCCATTTTCGCTCACTTGGTTATGCAGGTCAGTAATGCCTGCGGTATCAATACGGCGGAAGAAAACGAAGAAGACGTTCGGTTACCGCTAGCAAATAGAATAGGATGGCAAGCTTTTCTTGCTGAATCCTTTGATACGCAAAGCGCTCCGAAGAGCTTGAATACATAGAGTGACTTTTCTTTAAGTTAAACTTGGGAACCAACCTCATAGCGACGCTTGAAGAAGAAAAAACAAAACATACCTTAATAGTTCAAAGCCATTTCACTGCAATAACAAAGGTCTTCTGTATGCACCTATCTTCACAGCTGCCACAGGTACTCTATATTCAGAGTTGGTTTGCTGGTTCTGGGGTATCTTCCCGATGGTTGACTGGTTGGTTGTGGGGTTTAGGGCACCGAAGCTTCACCCGGGCTACGAGGCGCGCCGTAATAGAGGGCTGCGAATTAATTTTGACCACCTAGACCATGGTCCCTCTGCTCTGACCCCCCTCCAACCAACCTACACCGACATCCTGTACCCCTACAGGGCCTCCCGACGCACTTATCCCCCTCCTCACCCTTCTCTCTCCGTTCCCGACGCCCGCGTCTGGCGAAGACTTCAAACTCACACATACCACAACCACGTCGCCCTCTACCACATCTACCCCACCTGCTATGCGCCCAACTGCTCACGCTGCGACACTCCCAACACGACCCTGCACCTTGCCTGGATGTGTCCACTGAACCCCCAACCACCCGATCCCCCTTCTGTAGAGCGATGGGAGAGCGCATTGTGCAGTTGCCAGCTCGAGGACCAGGAAGCCCTGATCTCTCGGGCGAAGGCAGCGGCGACCCTGCGCGGCCTACCGGAATAGGACGGCCACCCACCGCTCCTAACTGATTCTCTCCCCCTCCTCTCTCCCTTTTTCTGAATAAATGTTTTCCAACAACAACAACAACAACACCTGGGGATCTTTAACGTGCGCCGAAATCTGGGCACACCGGTGTTTTCCCTTTTCGCCTCCACCAAAAAAGCAGCTGCCGAGGCTTGGATCGCCACTGCGTTCTCGGGCTCAGCAGCGCAATGCTAGCCACTCAGCCACCGCGGTGTGTTATATCCCAGATGGCGGTCGCCCTAAAAAAAGGAGTCAATTTACTTTCTCTGTTACGGGTAAAAATATCTAGGATTTTAGTTACAGGTACTCCAAGGGCTCCTTACGGCCCTAAGGAATAACTGGGCTTCGAGCGCCGCCGCACTGGCTTGCACAGGGAAGGTTTAAACGACCTGTAATTCTTCATCATGTAGCTATCTTTGCATACGGAAAGTTTTTTTCCGTGTTTCCTTTTCATTCGGTAATGTACAACTTACATGCTTAATAGTAGATGGCCTTCGCCATTGGCCATCCGTGGCCGTGGACCCACCGCGCGGATTATAGATTGGGCTTAGTTCGAACGCCACAACGCGCACAACGCGCCGATGCTACAGTCACGACTCCGGCAAAGAATCCCGAAATTTGGCCAAAACTGTTCATGGGAAGTCTGGTACGGTGTGTAAAATTGGTAGTTGAATCGTACCCACCGCACTTCTTTTTCAGGTGACCGGGCGGGATTGACCGAATCCGCATGGTGTCCGAAGCCAGTGGAGCGCAGTTGTATGATTTGTTTTCAACACAGAAAGTGTTTTATTCCTGGATACACCCATATTTCACTGACGTCATATCCGTCACGGAAATGACGCCCCTACAACGAAGCAAGCGGCCTGCAAAGGGTCCACCCCTGCACACAGGGTGTTCTTGCGGGGAAGCAACATTTAGTGCTAAAGAGTACGTTATACTGGGGTTGTTCGTTTTCGGGTTTTATATTTGAAACGAAAACGTTTTATGCCGGGATACACCAAGATTTCACTGACGTCATAACCGTCACGGAAATGACGTTAGTACAACTTTGTCGAAGAGACCCGCCAGCAGGACGTAGGTCGCCGAGCACACCCACAAGACATTCGCCGTCTCGCAAATCATGCCCAGCTGCAGGTTTCGCTGCACATTTCACTTTCGTGTTTTACCGATTCCTATGATAGAGGAATCAACCACAGTTTTTGTTGTGTTTGGCCTCCCCCGTGAAAGCGCGAGGCAGAGCCTCCATTATTTTTTTTTATTTCATTGTTTTATCTATCCTTTTTTTGACGCTGCTTTTATTCGTTTTTTGTTTATTTTGCTGAAAAATCTCGCCCACCGGTCTAGGGGAAAAAGTTGGAATATTGTTTAAGTACTTACGCTTCTGTTTAAATCTGCCGGAGTCTACCTGTGTGCTAAAAAAGTTGAGAAATATGCCAGTAGGGGTAGTAGTTTTGGAAGCGTTTGCCCTACATTCACTTCGTCTTTACGCGTTTTCATAGAACACACATAGGTGGCGCTACTGGTTTTTTCTAACTCCAAAACCGCGGATAAAAATTTGTTCCGAATTCCACCCCCCCCCCCCCCCCCAGAAACCTACAGAGAGATAGCTCAAGAATGCCACGACATTAAAATTCATTACACTTCTCCAAGGCAAACCAATAAGGGGAGCCGTCAAGCGTGCTCAGATTGGCTAACGACTGGGGTAAAATGGAAATTCGAAGAGGCTGTTCACGCGGCGCGATATTGATTTCACCGCGTCGACAGCAAGCTATTGGCTCTGTTCACCCCACGTTAAAAAAAAAACGAAAATGCCAAAGTAAAACAAAAACGAGGAAGATAACGACAAAATAAACCGGGACATGTACAGCCCTAGCAGAAAACAGGCAACATTAGTGAAAAATACTCGCGCACCATTTTGCGGGCGCCTCGATGGAGCCTCGTTACACGGCTGCGTTTCGCTCAACGACCGACATCATTGCGGTAGTGTTCCGTTCTGCTCTCAGCGGCGCGGTGTTGTTTGGCCTTTTTTTACTCCATTCCCATAATTCCTTTTGTTTTCTTCCCTTTCGCGCTCTGCACTGTGAATTCGTCCCTTCCCCCCTCCCTAGAAAAGAAAACGATTAGCCCAGTGGCGGCGGCGGCAATGGAGGCGGCTCCCGGCTCAACCCCTTAGTACAGGGGCGACCGAATCATTTATCACACCCTCACTCAACGACGTTTCTCCTAGTACGACGCTGTTCGAGACGCTGTTTTTTTTTTTCTCGATCCTTCGCTTTCCGCGGTAACGTTCTGATAATGCGCGCCGGCGCCTTTAAAAACTGCCGCCCTAATTGAGGCGCGCTTGGCTGCTCTTTGCTTCTTCTTGGGCCCGGTCTTCGTTGAGGATCGCCGACTAACCATAGAGAGAGGGAATTCGGAAAAGGAAAACAACGCACAGATACCAAACACAGATGGAGCTATCGATCTGACACGGAGCTTGTGCAATGGCTAAGTCATCGAGACTGTGAACTAGAGGTCGTGTATTCGTTTCTCGTGACTCCTGCCGATGGATGGTATTCAGGTTTTCGGTCAGGCCGAAGTAGAGAATTTTCTGTCCATGAATTTTGGCTTCGGGGAAGAGCGAGCGATTCGATCGGAAGTGAATTAAGCGTTTTATTTCAAATTTATGGCTAAGTTTAATTCGGTCGAGAAGCAGGCCTGATAGTCTGGGAGGTAGGCGCTCTGGTGTACCGAGCCAGCCTTCGTATCATCGACTACTGTTGGTGTTCTGACAAGGTCCTTGCAAATGGCCGAAAGCGGCATGTTGCTAACAAATCGGGTAAAGATGGTTGCCTGGTGTTTCGCTTATTCGGGGCGTAATTATACGTGGTTGCAAAGCATTTCGGTTTTGGGCCCGTCTTCAATGTGCGACTGCGACTTTTGAAGCCACGATATTTAGCGTAAAGCTGCGCCAAATTTTCTGCCATAATTTTGAAACATTTTTGTAGACTTAGCCACGGAAATCGATCTATGACTTGAAAGCACCCGCGTGGTGGAAAGTGTAGTAGTGTGTTTACATCAACGTCGGTGGTTTGTCAGCATTCCTAACCTATGCTTCACTTTATTCCCGCGAAGCATCGCGAAATCAACAGAATGAGTCCCAATGCAGAGACAGAAGTGGATGTGGGCTGGGCCCGCAAATCGGTGATCTGACAACCGGTGAATGACTTGGGTAACGCAGCGGCTACCAAGATACGGGACTAAAAGCACAAGTCCGATAACTATGTGGAGGGATCACATAAAGGAACTTGGTGGTCGAGATTGCATTCCCACAGCGCAGGATAGAAGCAGTTAATGTCCATGGAGAGGCTTTCATCCTCCGCTGGACATAAATAAACCTGTGATGATGATGATGTCGATGATGATGATGGTGATGCTGTTTGTACTACTACTACTAATACTACTACTACTCTTACTACTGCTACTACTACTAATAATAATAATAAAAATAATAATAAAGCATCCCTAAAATAGCCCTGAGCGATTTCATTTATCTCTAACACAGGTAGGCTAGCCAGTGTACTGACGCCGAGTCACCGATTAGTGCGGCAGCAAGGGTACGCCATTTATTATCATTCGCACGGCCCTTAGACGAAGAGGGATTAAAAAATAGGAAAAGAGGAACACTATTCCAGTCACGTGCAGCTCCGGCCAAACAATGGAGCCGGAAGCCAGAGCACAAGGGCTGATTGTCTCAGACGGCTTTTCAGAGCGGAGGGCGGGCGCTCCGGGATAAAGAAGGCGGCCTGACGCGGCTCCATTGACGTTATATTGCCGAGCTTCGCCTGAATCGACCTTTGTGCCGCGAAACGTGCCTAATTATTAAACCCATGCCAGCACAGAGCGTCCCAAGCGTCGCTTTCACTGCACGCTGATTGTCAACGAGGGATGCGCTCTGGAAATATCGCAGCGGGGATTGTTTCCGAAAAATAACAAGGAAAAAAAAAGCTTTTATATAAGCGGAAACTGGAAACTCCCGCGCCAGGTAAACAACTGCTCGCGTTCGACTTGCTTGCAGACTCGCGTGCACGTCTACGAAAGTTTGATTACAGGTGTGTTCGGTGTGTAGCTTTTTTAGACACTTCACAAGCAGTGATTCTCGCTTAGGAAGAAGAAAAATTCAGAATACATAATATAGAATATGCTAATCCTCTATCATTCCCGCTTTAAGGGATTTCATATCCGTGCGGTTGTGCGGGAATGCGCTGTCCAACAACCATGTATGTATGTATGTATGTATGTATGTATGTATGTATGTATGTATGTATGTATGTATGTATGTATGTATGTATGTATGTATGTATGTATGTATGTATGTATGTATGTATGTATGTATGTATGCATGTATGTATGTGTATGTATATATGTATGTATGTATGTATGTATGTATGTATGTATGTATGTATGTATGTATGTATGTATGTATGTATGTATGTATGTATGTATGTATGTATGTATGTATGTAAGCGTTCATGCATATATATGTATTTATGCAGGTATGTATGCATTTATGCATGCATGTATTTATGCATGAATGTTTGTATGCATGTTATGTGGATATGTATCAGTATCCTTAACTTAGGCGAGTTCCTTCGTCACAGTCTCTTTAAACGAGGAGGAATGCAATCCCACCTTTCGTCCATTTAACCTTGTAAGCACACGAGGTACCGATGTGGGACGGCTGTATCCATAAAACCATTGACATTGCCACACTTTTTTCAGTGTATACGGTATCAATGTAGTTCGTTTTTGGAAGGGTGTCCTTTAGGACATGGCGCAGAGAAAAGTGACAATGATGAAAGCTACAAAGTATATAGCAGAAACGGGGTGAGAAGTCCGAACCTCAGCTCAGCTCGCAAAGCATCGACTGATTGGGTGAGGAGTACACGTAAAAAAAGAAAGGAAAGCCAGGAATAGTTTAGAAAAATTTGTAGCACAAATGTAAAGTGGGGCAAAATTTCTCTTGCAGGCGGCTTCGTCCGAACTAGGAGTTCGGAAAAAGGAAATAGTACTCGAT
The DNA here is from genome assembly GCF_048455015.1 of Haemaphysalis longicornis. Taxonomy (NCBI): domain Eukaryota; kingdom Metazoa; phylum Arthropoda; class Arachnida; order Ixodida; family Ixodidae; genus Haemaphysalis; species Haemaphysalis longicornis. Next base: position 115,928,357 of record NW_027526335.1, read on the forward strand.
ATCTGAGGATGCAGAGTTGCACAAGTTATTGAAACAATATCGAAGTGTCATGCTTGAATTCTAACTCGCCTGTGTTTATTGCGCCTTCACCTACTGTGATAGGCTGAATGCATCGCCATTAATGCATGTGCCCTGAGACCTCATAGTTGGAGGCTGCAAATAAAGCGTTGGGTAGAAAAATGACGGACAATCAGCTGCGCCGACCACGCAATAACGTGCGAAAGCGCACTTTCTTTTACCAATTAAATCATTGTCTTGCACAGTGTAAGGAATTGCTACGTAATTATTTGAGCGGCTGATGATTAAACGCTTCAAAGCCGCGGTGTCATTTTGGGTGAGCACGTACGGCATCTGCACACGTGGGTATGTGTCAAAACGCAGATTTCTTGCACATATCGGAAACCTTTTAAAACAAAAGCGTTTTTTTCCTGGATACACGAAGATTTCGCTGACGTCATATCCGTCGCGGAAGTGACGCCAATACAACGAAGACAGTGGCCTGTAAAGGGTGCACCCCTGCACACTAAGTTCCATTGCGGGAAAGCAATCTTTAGTACTAAAGAGTACGTTATACTTAGGGTTGTTCGTTTTCGGGTTTTATATTTTAACACGAAAGTGTTTTACGCCGTGATACCCCGAGATTTCCCTGACATCATATCGCTCACAGAAATGATACCAGTTCACATTTGAAAAAGCGACCCGGCAGCAGGACGTCGCTCACCAAGCCCACCCACATGACAGTTGCCTACCCGCAAATCATGCTCAGCTGCAGATTTCGCTGCACATTTGACTTGTGTGTTTTACCGATTCCTATGACTGAGATATCAACCACAGTTCTTTCTCATAATTCAGTTGCCGATGCCGGTTCTTTTTGCATACATATTTTACACGAAAGCGACGCCATTACACATAAATGCGAAGGAGCCGCGTCTGTGTTCTCTATGCAGGTACGCAAAGTCCTAAGTTTTTCTTACAGAGGATTGCCTGGCGGCGTTTTTACTGTTCGAAAGGATACATATGTACTCTGCACGATTTTAGTTAGCTGAAGTGCAAGTGCCGAAATGACTACAAAATAATCCGGCGCGGCATAGTCGATAAGACATTGGCTTTGTAATCAAGGGTACTAAGGTTCGACGCTTGCCCCAGCAGCATTTTTCCCCGTTGCCCAGAAGAGGGTTCACACAAACAAAGGCCAAATCGAATTTGCTACGCTACTACTGCTTGCCGCTAAACTGCGCCCACCCGCAAGGTAGAGCGTAAAAGGAAACAGCCTGTACTCCTGTTTCCTTCGGCACAAGTAGCCCACATTTGTCTTTCTTTCTGTTGACGATAGCAGGCGTTGTTGCAGGACGGTTGATCTCTCGTCTGACGCCGCGTGTTCCAGATGTCTTCCGCTTCTCGAACAAGCGCAGCCTCTTACAAGGGTAAACCGAGCCACGCAATCTGGAGCTGCAAAGCGCGTACAAATCGCATCTACCTGCGTTGGCGGTGTTCACACACAGGAAAACAAAATCACTACCGGCCCCTCTGGCCGCGATCAATCAGGCCCGCTGGGGGTGCGCACGCGACCGGAAAGCCGTCACGCAGGCCCGCAGCATACACGCTTCGTGTATACGCGGGGAAAGCCCACAGGTGGGGAGCCCTACAACACTGGTGAGCGAACGGCGGGTGGTCCGAAACCGAAATAGCCCGGCAAGGAAGCGGCACGTTGCTCCGTTGAGTGGGCACGTTGAAACGGCACGCAGGACTGCGACCGTTCGTGCTGGACGGTTTGCTTTATGACACTACTTGTTGAGTGTGGAGCTGGCCAGAAACAGGAATGAGGCGATTTGTGAATGTGGCAGCTGGAAAAGGCAATGGGCGAGATTTTCGAATACAACATAGACACGTCTCATTGCCTAATTGAGATATTACCCGTATCCCCGACCTTCCACAGCACCGTGCCCAACTTCAGACGTATAAGAACGAAGTAGGAAAGAGAAATGTGAGCGGAAAGCTCTAATGAAAACTGGAGGGCTGAGCCTTACAAGCGGTGAGGTTTGCTACTTCAGATGGTGATGAACAGTGCTGGAATAAATAGCAAAAAAAGGAGGTTGTAGAAAGAAGAATAGGGCGCAGTATATATATCGCGATAAAGTTGGTGATCAATAAGCTGATGAAATAAACTTAAATATTGATACACCTTAGAAAAACGAACACCGAAAGGAAATATGTGTGCACGCTGCACTTTATCGTGTTTGTTCTCGGATAAAACACCAATTCGGACGTCTTAGGGAGAATGGTAACGCTATGAACCAGAAAGCTGCGACAGGCGAGGTAAATACGGCGGCCCTAGCGGATGTGAGACTTAAAACTCAAAGATTCTAGATTGTATTGTAGTGGGGGTATTTTTAACCGTGCGGAAACAAAGCTTCAAAGCGAGGGAAGCGTACGACAACTTGGACAGGACCGAAGCTAACAGAATCTGAGCCACAGAAATTTTGACAAGCCACGATGAGAATAATATGGGGGAGTGAAGGTATCCCTTTGTGCTTGGAAATATTTTTTAGAGCAAAAGGTGAACTACGCTACGCTTTGAAAGGGCATTGATCCCGTCGCAAGTGACCTTCAGCCGTCGACGCTCAACCCGCGCCTTCCTTCTTATCGCTTCGCTCACTCGGAGCCTCCCCGTCGTGGTTCCACGCGACTAGGCAAAGGTGAAACGGCGGCTTCGCCTGCGTTTGATCGCTCAATGCCGGAAGAGTAGTCTGGGCATGCTCCTCAGCTGAAGGGAACGACATGACTAGGCAAGGGTTTAACGCCTGGCTCAACGGGTCTTGTTCCCTCAGTCCCACCATCGAAGGTGTTGCGGCTGGGCTGTCTGGGCGTGCATGCTTGTTTCATATTCACGTCTTAAGAAACTGCCAACCCCACGGGAACACCACCCCAAGAAGACCCAGAACAAAAGACGTCATTGTTGAACTCCCCTTGCGGCGGAGTGTGTGATACAATAAATCTCTAAAAATAAAGAACATAATCTGAACAAAAGACGAAACAAGAAACAGAGCAACATCTCTGACGCTGGGGCTGCCATTCAAACCAAAGAAGAAGAGAAAAACCTCTCTGTAATTCTTTCCAAGCTTTTTCGGAACGTTGCCTTTGATGCATGAATGCGGCCTCCAACCTTCATTTTTGATAGAGATATGTCCTTAGGGAACTAACTCCCGCTCAAGGCTTCCTTACTGAATTGCATTACGGGCATTACGGCACAAGGGCATTACGGCACGCATCAGGGTGGGAAAACTAGGCAGCAGAAATAATCACCTATTGAGATGTTGGAAACGATGGTGGGTGTTTGAAGTACGTTTTTATTTTTTTGAGCCTGTGAGTGTGCTTCCTCTGCAACCATTCCAGGCTTATACACTTTGCACTGTTTTTTTTTCGGGATACGAAGAAAGGTGGATGTTACCAGCATGTTTGCTGCCGTGGTTTTGTGGACTATTGCATGTCTTCTTCATCTTCAATATTTAGCCGTACGACGCATGAAAGAAGACGTAGTGTAGCCAAAAGAAAATTAGACAAGACAGGGACGAAGGAACTTCATAAAATAAAATATAGCAAGGAAAGCAAAGGGAGTAATCTTGTGGGATAGCCAGTCTATAAAGAGGCATGACGTCCAGTTTTGTACAGAAACTTATTCTGCTCATTTCAAATGAAAAGAAGCGCTTTCACGTCTGCGCCCTGATTCTCGCATGTAAAAAAGCCCAGTTTCAATGCCTTTTTCCCTGCCGAAGAAAAAAAAACATGTTTGATGTGTATGAGGAAAGGTTGCTCTATGCTTCACCCCATTGCTTTTCCGACTGGCGCACGGAGATCAAAGCACCCAGTTCGTTTATTTTTTCTCTGCGAGCTTTGCGGGTTTCATAAGACGACCTCCCGTTGGGACGCAAGCTTCCCGCATATTTTGTATCATGTTCTCACGTTTGTTGATGTTTGTAGCCTATTTGATCGCTTGAATGGCTTCCTCGTACACGATCTCGACTGTGCGCACAGGATTCCTCATTGGTGCAATGGAATTATACAAACCTTGGCTGTTTATTTATTACGTGTACAGTGTGAGGTACGTTCAGACAAGCGTACTTTTCGCTCGCGCAGGCTGCAATGCTTGGGCTCCGGGGCCCACTGTAAACGAGCGCTACGAATTAACTTGCACCTCTCGGCCTGGTTCAACGAGTTCCAGAATGCCGTACAAATAGCTCCCTTGTTTCGTCTTTATCCGAAAACCAGCCGGTTGAAATTTACTTTGAGGATTAGCTACAAATGGTTATACACTATTTTCAGTTATATTTTTTGTGTTGTGCAGGTATTTGCGTATCAAAGATATGCCACATTGAATTAATGTATACTCAGTTACGTCTAACTAAAATTTGGCTTCTACGCCGCGCCATTTCACAATATTATTAGCCCTAGCTTAACAGCTTGAAAGGCTTGTATGGTTTCTTATGAGCAAGTGTAGCGAATATATGTAAGCCCACATTTGCATGCACGCATGCACAAATTTGTGCATGAATGCCCAAATGCATTTAAAAATGCGCACACAAATGCATGTTTGTACAAAAAGCCATAACCATACATAAAGCGGCACACTTTATTACCATGAAGCTCTAAACTGCCCCTCCGTCGTCATCATTCACGGCATCCACAAAACTCTCTCTAAGCAGTGCTAACTGCCAAAGACGGTGCTGGGATCGTATGCTTGTAAAAACAATACTGTAACGTTTGCCTCTTTTGAGGAGGGGGGCGCCTTCTGGCCAGAGGGTGCCGCGCGCGGTGGTGGTGGTGTAAATCTTCTTCGCAGCTGTGAGCGGATTCTCAGGTGACTTTCAGCTGAGTGAACCACCTCGGGGGCGTCGGGGTGACAAAAAGCCTGTTCAGTGTTCAGTGCACTGCTGGCTTGGAGGTGTACAGCCCGGGAAACGCTTGTCTATAAGAGCGATTTCAAGTTCAACTAGTTACATTTGAAAACTGCCGAAACAAACTTTTTTTTCACACACGTAAGTTACAAAAGGAGAGGGCTAAGAAATCAAAACGCCGCAATAGTTTTCTTCAAATCCCGCTCGGGAGATGTAGGATGGGGCTGAAAGTACGACAGCTGTATTATAGACAAGTTTTTCATCGGTTGTACTCTAAAAATGACGGCTGCACCGGTAAACCGGTGGTGCTGTCAGCTACGAGCAGCACGGAGCCATCTTATCGTGCTTCGAAAGCAAACGTAACGGTCAGTGCTAGAGTAGTAGAGCGTAGTCATTTCCAAAACGGCACAGAAGAATACCGCGTGGATCCATGTACTGCAACGCGGATTGTAGGCGGGCCAGTTGGTACATATTTCTGAGATTAACAGCGCGGAAGAACGGGACAACAGAGGAGTAGACTAACACAGCGCTGTTAGTCTACTCCTCTGTTGTCCCGTTCTTCTCGCGCTGTTAATCTCAGAGATCCATGTACTGTTGGCTATGCCCTTGCTTCGGAGTTATAACTGCACTGATCCCTCGAATTTCGGCTACTCGCAGGTGTTTTTTTTTTTTGAAATACTCTTCGTGTATTCACGCATAATAATGGTCTTACTGTTGGCTTACATTTTGAGTTTAGTGTGATAATAATGTCCCGCAGCAGTTCCCCGTGAGCGGCTTTCGCAATCACAGCTCGCTCATGCGGTAACATGAAAGCTTGAGTATTTTGTATACGTTTGCCTGGAAAGGGTGCTTTTCTGTAGACATTGCGTGCACAAGTCGGCAGCCTGCATACCGGATTACGGGCATTGGATCGTAGGGCGATTCCACGAATTTTATGAAAACGGTGTCAAAGCGAAGGTTTCTTTGTCTCACTGGTGGTGGTGTCGTTACCTAAAATACACTGCAGGATAGTCAACTTTACACTAAGGGAGGACACGTGGTGATGATGATGACGGGGATGACTACACAATAGAATACGTTTTCCGTGGTCCGAATCAAACCTGGGATCCTCGCGTTATGAAGCCGACGTCTATCCGACTGCACCATCCCGACATGGTCGAAGTAGTCTGTTGGATTTTAACGTGAATTCTAGCGCTTGGCTTTGCAAGATGACGATGGCAAGCGGGGGGGGGGGGGTGGATCAGCTGTCTCTTGAGGAATTCGTGTGGTGGCGTCATTCTGGGATGATTCGCACTTTGATCGTTGACATTTCCGCTTCGATTGCCGCGGCTTTGTTTTGGCACTTTGCCATTTGATTTTGGCGCAAGAAAGTTTCGCGTTTCAACCACTGCCTACGTTGGATAGAGGTGATCGGAATTTTATTTTTCTCAAGTTTTACACTAGTTAGACTAGTTACACTAGTTAGACTAGTTACACTAGTTTACACTAGTTGGACTAGTAGCACATGGCAAAATTAATAAAGACGAAATAACAATAAACTGTTTCTAGTGCGACCGTGCTTAGCTTTGTCTTTAGGGAGGATGAAATTAGACATTCATTGGGGTATCATTCACAAGAAGTGTCACTGCATTTTATGTCCCAACGGGGCTCCGTGAGGCCGAACCCACCGTCGTAGCTATATTTAAATGAAAGCAAAGCAACACGTTTTCTGGTAAGCTGATCACAACATAAATGGTATTTCTTTCACCTATATAGACTGCTTACCAAGACATATAGCATTCGTCCACCGCTTTACCTGCCTTGGACTCAGGGCACACCTTTAAACATCTACGTCAGCCGCTCACGTATGTGCTTCGTAGTTTGACAGAATGTCGAAGACTCATCTTTTAAGTCTCCAGAGCAGACGAAAAAGGCCAGCGAGCCCAGTAAACAACGTGGAAAAGTGAGTCAGTCTTGAACACGAGTTTTCTCTAGCGCTGTGATCTCTATGGGAGTTTTTATATTATCAAGAGCCTGCGGTGCAAAGACATAAGCTGGCTCATAGATTTCCAAATGGTCCGTTTTTTGCCCGGTTTCCGCACGTTCTGAAATTTTTTCCTGCAGACTTTTTCTGAACATAGCCAAATTCAAATATTTCCATCCTCAATTCGAAGTAAAGACGTAGTTGTGGCGATGCTTTTTTTATTTTGCTGCCTTTTCCCGAACACTTTAAACTAAATACATTTCTTGACAACTCGACACGAAAAGTGCTTTTGAATTATCCTGAGTAAAGCGACATACCGACAGTGTAATCTCCTTGAATCATACGGAATTTCAAGAGATGTGGCAGAAACCACTGACGTTTAACTCGTAGCTTAACTTAACTACATCTGAATGGGGGCGCGAACACTATCAAATACGCGCGCATTTGAAATAATAGAACTCTAACGGTCTGATGTGCCATCGCTTGTAATACTACTACTACTACTACTACTACTACTACTACTACTACTACTACTACTACTGCTACTACTACTACTACTACTACTACTACTACTACTACTACTACTAATAATAATAATAATAATAATAATAATGATGATGATGGTGATGATGATGATGATGATGATGACAATCGTCGTCATTGTCGGTGTCGTCTGTTTGTGAAACCCGTTCTGTAAAGCTGTCTTTTCTACAGTGAGTTTTACCGCAACATTCAACGCCATCAGTGAGGCATAGAAAGGCTTCGCTTTAAAAAGAAATAATGTTTTAATATTGCCCAAATTTAAATTTGCAAACACAAATTTAGCGTGAGGTGGCAGCCGTTGTCACAGACACACCTGTTTCCGTTGGCTCGGTGACGTGTCACACTCGCGCCGTAAAACAACGCAGGCAACAACAGACTACGTTAGCTAGATATATACAGCAGAGGGCAAGCACTCAACGCCGATCTCCCTATAGAGTACGCATCATCTCAACGTCCTCTTGCACTCAGACGAGCGACGATGAGCACACTTCCCGACCAGACAACGTCGCAGAGAAGCACCGCTCTCCTGTTCGCCATGACGCGAGAAATAAGCGGGCACGGTGGAGAAAGCTTGGGGGAGAAGCGATGCTTTCGTCTGGCCCCACACAAGGGCGATAATTCTTCCTTAGTTGGAGCAGGGGCGGGACAAAGTGAGGCGCCTACTCTCGCCTCCTCTTCGTCGGCTCTGGGAAGTGATTAATGATCGCACTGCCTTGACAAACTGGGAAGATCGGTCCCCACATTGCGGAGGAGTTTGGCTCGGCTGTGTGCGGCACGTTGGCCCTTGGATTCCCCGTGCATATGCGCCCCTGTTCGCGACTGCGGGTGTGTTTGGCGGGTGTATATACGCGCACTTCAATAGCGCGAGATCGTGCTTCTGCAAGGACTGTGTTTCAGACGTCGTGCAAAAAGCTGTCCTGAAGCGAACCGAGTGAATGGTTATTGAAACAGAAAGTGCCCGAACTTCGCTATACTTGGATGGAGTACGAAATCAGCCGTCCTCTTCCAGCTTGCGTAATTGAGAACGCGGCCCCTTTTATTGGATTACCTTTATTTCATTACATGTTTACGATAAACAATGAATCATTTTGCATTATCGGTTGAATGTCTCACGAACAAATTTAATGGCGAGGCTGCTGCAGATGCGTGTCTTGCAGTTGCCACCAGTGCGAAACTCTGGTAGGCGACGTTGCGCCGCCTGAAGCCCGCATTTGCACACGCATGTGTGCGTGCGTGTGTATGCGCGTGAATTTTTCTGTGTTTGCGTTTATGCGCGCCCACAAGGGCATGCAGTGGCAGAATTGTGATGCAATCTTCCGTTTACGCAGCTGAGCGTTGCAGTATTATTCCAGCATGAAGAGTATTCAAGCCATCGCCCAAACATGATGTTAGTGTTCTCCCCAATTACGTTCTGTCGAGTGCATAATCATGAAGATTATATGACCACAGCTAGGGAGGCGCACTGCTTCCGGCCACCAAACCGGGTTTTTTTTTTCCCATAGTACAAGGAATATATGTGCAGCACATTTGAAATTCATCAGAAATACAGTCGCAGTTGCAAGAAATCCCGAAGAGCGCAGCTCTCTGGCTGCGATATTTAATAAAGCCGCTTGTTCCTGCTGACGTCACCCGATACTCCTCTTCAATGGGTGCTAGGTGCAAGTTCACCTGAGAAGGAGAGATATATCCTGGCAGATTCTTGCGAAAAGCCAGTCGTACGTAATATCACGTGGCAGAATTTAGGTGTTATATTGTCTGTCTTCCTGCCACCAACCTCACTCATTCACTTACTCATTTGGTCGCTCCCTCACTCCCTCCCTCACTTACTCACTCGTTTCATCCCTCCCTCCCTCGCTTTCTCCCTCCATCACTCGCTCCCTCACCCCCTCCTCGACTCGTCGTTTAAAGAACGCCTAACTAATATGTATAAAACCCTTTTTGCACCAGGGTTCGCCAGTGACAGGCGTAGCAGCTGTCACTGCCCACATCCCCGAATGCAATTACAGTGCAGTATCAGCGTTACTGCATCCTAACCTAACGCACCCTTCTATCCGTGCTTGAATGTTTCAGAGGAGCTTTGGTTACGAAGAGTTAATTTGGCGCCCTTTGAGCGGAGAGCTCTCTTCGAGCGAGAACACAATGGGCACTCCGCAACTGACGACGACGCCCAGGGGGCTCAAAGATCAACAAACTCGGCGGGTGCATGTGTGTATATATTCCCGAGAATTAATCACGCGAGTGAATCCCGCCCACCGAAGCGTGTTCTTTGATCGGCGCTTTCAATAAACCGTTCCTCGCTGTCTGGTTGCTTCTCTTGCGTGAAGCCCGTTCCGCTCGGCGATAAGACAGGCAGCGGCTTTCTTTCCTCCCTTGCGGCAACCGCGTATTCACACCCGGGTACCAACACAACGCTTCTCCGGCCCCCTTGCCTGCCGCTCCGCGTCCACCATCAGCGCTGAGTTCATGCACGCAGACGGAAATGTATGCACTACTTTGTACAACTTCAATCTGCCCGTCAGCGCAGACTTCCTTGCGCAAGAGCCTGTTGTTCACAGTGGCGCGCAGCTGTAGCAACCCACTTGGGAAGAGTTGTTTGACTGCGAGCGAGAAGGCATCCGAATGTGGAAATAGTCTTGCCCTTGTTGCGCCCTTCTCCCACGCACAGGCACTGGAGTTTTTCCGTCCGCCCCTCTTCGGCGTCTACGGGGGCCCAGAGCTGTTGCTGTCTGGGGTCAAAGAGCGCCCGCTTCCAAGCCAAACAGCCTTCCTCATTACTATGCCCGCCCATTGGCTTTGTGCGCCGTATCGGTCCCCTTTGTGCGCCGCGCGAACCCGGCGGTGTCGGGTACGCGAAGCTCTCGGGCATCCTTCGATGTTGCCGCAACATGCATTTATGGCCGCATCACTCTGCGAGCCGTCGTCGCTTGCTCGACCAACAATAAGCAGAAGCGGCGATCCGAAGGGCCCTTTTCTGCGCCGTATGCGCATGCATTGATGGGGTTCGATCACGGAGATCGGAAAAGGAAAGGGGTTGGTAGTATGAGAAGTGGAATGTTGATAAGACGGTGACTGATCTTGTGTGTTTGTCTCGGCCGTTCGATTTTTTTTATTCGTATCCTGTAGTTACGAAACCAGGGGCCCAGGAAACAGATGGAGAGCTAACGATGCGCGACATGGTCGCAACCGGCGAAGCCTTGTCGCTTTCAAGGTCGCTTCAGAGATAGATACCTTGAAATGTTTGGGGTCTTCCTGAACCTCATTGTATGTTGCAAGGGAGCAGTTTGATTGATCCGCTGCTCCAGAAATCTCCTGCAAAATCTGTTCAATGGTGCAACTTCGACCGCTTGAGGGTGGCCAGCCTTAGAGTTTTCTAAGAAAGGGCAAAGGCTACGGCGCCGGGAAACTAATTTGTATCTTAAAAAAATGAAGATATGCTCCATATTGAATCCCGAAAAGAACTTTTTGCAACGACATTTGCAACAAAAGAGCGATATTTTCAGCGAAAAGAGCAGGTACACGTTCATTTTTTATTTAAAACGTTGAGGAAAAATTGTATATACTTACCGACATGTAAGCCGGTACCTGCTGTACGCCCGCGAACGCTCCCATATGCGCGCCGCAAGACGGAGTGGCTGAAACGGCTGTACATGCCGCCTGGCGAAGCGATAAATATTTGATTTTCCACAGAATATTTTGGTCACCAACTATATATTCTTTTGTTCCCTGATTATGGACGGATGCCAAACATAGTCTACGACGCCGCCTCTGCCCTTTTATTCTGAAAAGCAAAGTGCGAACGCTAACGAGTTTTAAAAGAAGCCTGAGTCACACGGGAAAAAAACGAGTTTCAAAGGAAGCCTGAGTCACACGGGAAGAAACTATCATCTTTCAAGAAACAAAAACCACAAACGGAGGAAAGAGGGATTTCATGAATACAAAACACCGTGTCACCTGTACGTACCCAATATACCTCCAGCGAAATACACCGAAGACTAGTTAAGTCAGGTAAACTCAAAGCATTCTTGTCGCTCGGCTGTTCGAAATCGAAACATACACGCTGGGTGCGAAACGATACGAGAAGGAAGAGGATAAATAAGTAAAAACAGAGCGAAAAAATAGATATACTACGCGGAGCGCCCGCAGTATCGCTCGGTCTCAAGCGGTGGCAGCTACCGTCTATACCGGCGTAATCGCCAGCCCGTTCGCTCCGCTGGGAATTCCGTCCTCGTTCAAGTTCGCGCGCAATAGCGCACGTTGTTAAAGCGAGAGTTGCCGCGTCGTGCAATGCCTATTTTAGCTCCTCTGAAGGGCAGAATGTTGCTGGTGAAGGATTTCACCGTCGGTGTTCGCCATTGAGGGCTGTGCTTTGACGTTTCGGGAGGAGGACTTTATGCAATCTCATCGTTTTTCTTATAACCCTTGTAATTTCAAGTTTCACAGCATTTATTAAAATCATCCGTACAAATTTTTATGCCAATTAAATTAAATTTAGGGCACTTCCACTGCTATGAAGATGGAAGACCTGTGAAGCAGTATTGGTGAATAACTATTTTGAGTTATGTGTGGTGACTTACTACATTGATCCAGTCAATACACATACACATAACTCCGTACTTTTAATATTCTCAATTATTTCTTATATAATATCTTTCGTGATAGTACAAGAGTTGCAGCCTTTTTTTTTTGTAGCCGTACACCATCCATACACGGCCGTGTATTGGCAGCAGACGGGAATTCTGTAACGTTTACAACTGTACTGGGAACTACCCAATTACGACAAACAAATGAAACTCGGCATAATGATGGAGTCGCCTTAACGGTTAATATTAGCATAATTCGCTTCCAAGGTACCTGCATGAGGTTGAGAGCTACACAGCATTTTAAACTAGCTCTGTAACGAGCGCGTTCGATTTTTCGTCAACGCGACCCCATAGACGAAAGAAAACTTGGACAGAACCTGCACGGCAAGACAGCTTCGGTGTGCAAAACACGACGGGGTAATCGGAGCTTTCTTGTGTGATGTAAGAATGCGTGCGCATCAGTTTTCAACAAGTTCTATCACTGGGGTTAGTGTCGCTCAGATTCATGTTTCTGCACTCAGTGTTGCTGAGGGTGTACGATGTACCAAAACATGTAAGACAAGACGGCCATATGTCGACCTTGTCAGTAGCCTCTTTTTCCTTGTCGTTTTTTTTAAATGCAGAGCATTTCAGTAACTCACGATGTCACCCGCGTTGGCGTCCATAGTCCGCGTCCGCATCGCTCCCCCTACACTATATAAAAAAATAATGCTTGCCGGCGCCAGGTTTCGATCCTACGACTCTGCGGGCGGAACGCAAGGTGCACGGTACTCTATCAACTGAGCCACAAAGCCGACACAGAACGGAAGGTTACGAACGTGCCTTATATCCTTGACTCATTCAACCGTCGGCCAGAGGTGCGCCCTCTCCCCCGCGTCCTCCTCGCCTTCTCTCCGCTCGCAACGCCCTCTCTCGCCGCGTTCGGTTCGGGCGCACAACAGGTGGAGACGTGCGCAACACCCTCTCTCGCCGCGTTAGGTTCGCGCGCAAGAACAGGTGGGGCGCTCGCATCGCGCTCTCTCGCCGCGGTCGGTTCGCGCTTAAACCACATATGTCGTTCGCGCGCGCTGCGGTCGCTAACACCTGTGGCGTGATCTTGACGTCAGCATCACGCGTTCGCGTGGTGGCGATTTCGGCGCTGTAACACTCGCTCGCGAGGGGCATTGGGTTGGATTCGATTGGATTGGCTTGGATTGGCTTGGATTTGGATTGGATTGGATTAAAGTGGATTGTGTTGGATTGTGTTGCGTCATAGCCGCGCCACGTTGCGTCATAGCCGCTCCACGTTGCGTCATAGCCGCGGCAGGGGGTTAACGGCACGTTTCACCATCGACTTCATCGACAATGTCTACGCTGGAAGACAACAATTACAACAACAACAACCAATACGTAATCCATACGACTTGCAGGCGCGCCCCCCCGCAGAAATGCTCTGCATTTGATCGTGCCCCTCGCGAGGGGGATGTTTTGTATTTATTTGTTTTACATCTTTTCCCTCTTCTCTTTTTTACTATAGCTAAATGCTCCTGAAGCATATACAATCACCCTTAAACGTTAAAGAAGCATAACTTCGCGCCTAGCTTTGAGCAGCACCGTCAGACTTAGTGTACGCAAAGCTGCGGGTAAGATTTTGCGACGTTACATCTCGCAGCGTGCAGTTAGGCCTAGTGCAGGACCATGGCATGCCCGTGGTACTGTCTTCCTCTGCTGCTCAGCAACCTTTGTTCAAGCCGGCTAGAATCTGAAAAATACGAGAGGCTTCACCGAGTAAACGAGTGCAGCGCAAAAGCACTATCAAGGCGGTCAAGAAACTCCAAACGAACCCACCGAGCTGCTGTTTTTCGGATGTTCTGCGAATGTAATGGCCTTCCAAGAAGTGTATCTTCCAGGAGCACCGACACCCGTCACATGAACATGCCGATTCAAAAACGGGGAAGTACATCTTTCAAATACGAATGGGCACAGCCCGATTGTTTTGAGACGCTCCATAACGAATGCACCGCCCCGGCAGGGGCAGTGCGATGCGCCGAACGACTGCTGCAGGCGGCACGCCGACTCACAGGGTGCCGAAAACAACACTTCTAGATGAAGATAAAGCCTGCACCTTCTCTCTTCTCTTAAAGTTTCTGTATGTAAAAAGAGAACCACAGCAGCAAGGCCTAACCACCCTATCCCTTAAGAAGGAAAGAGTACCGCTATGTTGCTGTGCGGAAACGTTCCAGATGTCAGAGGGTGTTGTCCAGAATCAACAAGCCGGTGGCAGGGGTACGAAATGAGCATAACTAATAAACGGGTTAACGCAAGCTACTTTTCTCTCTTTCTCCTTTATTCCCCGTTCTTGTTTGCTGCACCGCGCGACAAAAAAAAAAGAACAGGGAGAGAGAATGCACACCAAAACTGAACAGAAGAACGCCTGCGGGAACCCCACGAGAAGCGATGGAATAAAGTAGCGGCAAGGTGGCGCAAATGAATAAGTAAACGCGCGACGAGAGAGCGTGCGCGCGAAGAACCTGCGTACACATGCGTACACACGCGGCGAAGGAACGCACGCACCGCAGCCAATACGTGCATGTCAGAAGAAGTCGGCGGAGAAGAAGAAGAAGATCTGTGCATGAGCTGCTCGAGACGAAAGGGAAGGGAACCGACAAAGAAAAAAAGAAAAACGTTCCCAAGTACGTAAAAGGAAGAAGACGCGGGTGACGGTGGTCTGAGAACGAACCCAGAAAAGGACCACAGATGAAGTGAAGAGACGGGCAAGGAGACGAACGGAGATGGAGAGAAATGGCTGTAAGAAGAAGAAGAAGCCGAGGGGAAAGATGCGAGTCGACCGGCAGGAGACGTAGGACGGCACCTTATTCCGGCACTGCTTCCGAATATCCGAGGCGGTTATCGTGTTAGTGAAGGGAACCAAATGCAAAGCGAGAGGGCCCGCTGGATGCGGGAAAAGGGAGGGGATGGAGAGAGGGTGAGAGGGAGATGAGGATGCGGCGGGGAACGGCGGTCGCAGAAACGAAGACGGTCTTCGAGAAGGGAAACGCAGGAGCAGGGATGGCGAGGAGAAAGCAGGGCACGACAAATATGCGGGAAGGCAGTGCATAAGACGCTAAGGAAATTAAGGGGAGAAAAGGCGAGAGCAGAGTCGAGCAGATTCACGAAAAGACGGATCGCGCGCGCCTGTCCGCTGAGAAGCCGCTGGCGCCGCCCTTGCGTCTTCCCGTGCGCTTCAGCGATTCCTCCCCGGGTGGTTGCTTATTATGTGCGCCTTTTCTCGGGGCTCCCTCAAAAATTTGGAGCGCGTTCTACGAATCCCTCGCTATCAATCTACCCGTGTAATTTTCATAAAGCTAGTGTGCGGTGCACAGCTGGATTCAACCTTAAGGGAGGGAAGCTTCGAAGAAGCATTAGTGACGTACTACGTTCGCTCTTTATTGGTGTTTGTTTCATTGACTGTTTTTGTGCAGACTTTTATAAAAGCTGCAACTGTTCTAACGGTAGTTTGGACGTTCGTCGTGGACATCAGCGATAATGTGACATCAATGGTCCTCGGAGAACTCGGAACATGCCTTACGGCCACCTATAGGACATCATCCACCGACTCAATATACGACTTTTTGATGGGTTTGGAACATCTTGATGGTAGCGCACTTATGGGTTTCATTGATGGGTTCCAGGCGACAGATTTTGATTACAGAGCGTCCTGTTCCCTAAAGAAGTTGTTTCCATCATCCTCCTTAATGTTTACAAAAACGCTATATCTCTGAGTGTCTACAAGTTTCGTTATGGGCGATAGTAGTGCTTCTAGTGTGTATTAGAGGAGAGCAGTGGGCGAGAAATTAATCGGTCACGCTCTTTCGATGCTTAGGTTCCTTCTATTCGTTTCGATTAGTGCGCGTTCGTTCGCTCGCATCCTTCCATATTTAATAGGCTACACCAACGCACCCCTATAAAGACTCCGTTTTAAAAGCGGAAGTCTTCGCTACGTGAATAGGATCGGGACCGCCACTGAATGGATTCAATTTGGGATGTTGCAGCAAGGGTTTTTACACACATTCCTGCATGCAACATGCGCAATACCGATACTCCCTGATGGCTATTCCGCTAAGGGATGCTCGTTTTGTTCCCGTTGTTATTTCGCGGTAAGTGAATCCTCCTATGAACACGCAACCACTGTTTTTGAGAGCCGTCTAAGCTTGGCCATACGCATAAATGTCGCAGCTACCAATACACCTACCCCGTTCAAGAAAGTAGAACTAAGCCGGCTGTGAGGATAGGCTAGAAGATCTCGGTGGAGTCCATAGTAAAGTCGAATGGGAAGCTTTGGCATGATGCCGATATGAATGAATTTTGTTCCGTTGTTTAACGGAAGCGACTGCTGTCAGTGATGTAAACTTTGCAGGATCAGCAATGTTTGCCTTGTGTGTGTGTGTGTGTGTGTGCGAAGTGCCACTTCTCTCATGTCCTGTGCGAAAACTGCATCTCCTCAAGTGGACCAGATAAATAAACAACTTTGTTGTTAGGTCTATTTTGCTTAATGCAGCTCCATATCCCAACTCCTGAGACGGCGCAACCCACTGCGACACTTAGCCTGATTTCTCTCCCAACCCCCTCCTTGTTTTCGCATATATCTTTACCGGCTCGGGGTTACAGGTGGGAGGTAACCAGTCTACAGTGCTAGTAACCCGAAATATCGTTAAGCTACTCGAAAACCGTCTCGTCATGGAGCACGAAACTGCATGCACGCAATCGTCAGCACTGTTTGTCTAACAGTTAACAATCCGTGTGGCAACGCGTTCGCTCGGGCTGCTATACGGTAGTGCGCACTCGATACCGTGAAACAGACCGCGTGAGCAAGCAGTTTTTTTGCCATTGCCGCGCGAAGACACATATAGCTTGGGGAAGAGGAGAGAGAGAGAGAGAGAGAGAGAGAGAGAGAGAGAGAGAGAGAGAGAGAGAGAGAGAGAGAGAGAGAGAGAGAGAGAGAGAGAGAGCGCACTTTATTTGTCCAGAAGTATTGAGCCTGTGGCACCCTAGGCCGCGTTTGCCAGCCAGGCCATCTAGGTTTTTGGCGGCTCCTTCGGACATCTGGACAAGACGTAGTCGGATTATGGGAGAAGTCAAGACCACGCGGGTGCGGTGGGAAGAGGCAAGCAGACGCGTGAACGTGGGCGCCTACCACGTGGACGGCGGATTGCTGGGAAAAGGCGCTGAGTACGTGAGTCACTGACCCAGTGGGTCAGTGGCCTTTCTCTTCCATAGCGCTAAGTACATGTCACTGACTCAGCTGCGAATGATGGGTTACCAGTTACCCACCAGTACGTACCTGTGTTTACTCCTGGTTACCTCGAGTAAACGGTGAAAATGATCACTTATTTGTCACTGCAAGCGAGCAGCCAATGACCGGCAAGTTCCCAGTGGGTCACTGACTCCTCCACAACACGTAATCCGCAACGCATATTCCGGAACACGTTCTTCCAGAGCGTGGTGATGGATGGGGAAGAGGGCGAAGCCGACGTTGCACGTACGGAACGCAATTCTCAAGTGATTTGCAACACATCATCCCCGCCGTTCTGTACCAGTCGCCGATGGGCTACGACATGGATTAGAGCGAACGAGAAAATAACTGAGGAAATGAACGCCGGCCTCTCTAGAAGCTTTCTTTGCTCAGGTGCCGCTGTTTCGGTGCCAAGACGTCCATGTTTTCTTTTCCTCATCTGCCGTAGCAAACTGAGGGAAGTGGCTGGACTAACCTGTGACTTTAGCATTAAACGCATTCTCTCTCTCTCTCTCTCTCTCTCTCTCTCTCTCTCTCTCTCTCTCTCTCTCTCTCTCTCTCTCTCTCTCCTCGCTTTCTCCCTCCTCCCCTCTCTCTTTCTCTCTCACTCTCAATCCCTCTCTCTCTGTTTCTATCCGCTCTTTCTCTCTTTCAATTTTTGTCACTGGACACGAAAGAAACTCATTAAAACTTCAATAAATAGACTTCACAGTAAACAGTAAACAGGGGCGGTATTCTTGTGTTTTGTCCCTTCTGTGTCCCTTTCAAAAGTGTCCCTTTTGAGCGAGCTCTGATTGGCCAAAAACAAACAACCGGATGTGACGTAACACAAGCGCGGCGGACATACTGCGTTTGACCGCGGCTTCTTCAAACAGACGATTTGAATTTCAAACAGACGGTTTTTGGAAGAAGTCATGAATGCACCCGATTATCGCCTTGTTGTTGGCTCGCCGGCGGAACAAGCGGTCGAGAAGCAATGTAGACGCGTTCGATATGCTCCGAGAAGCATTCCGCCAGCATTTCCGCCTCTCAAAGAGGACCGTGCGGTGGCTGTGAGGCGAGCTCCGGGACGAACTTGGTCGGCGGATGCGCGGGCTTAGTTAGCGTCGAGGAGCAAGTGTTATGGGCCCTTCGTTTTGTTCGCTACCGGTGGCTTTCAGTCAGCGGCCGGTAACGAAGAAACGATATCGCTGTCGCAGCCCTCCGTGAGCCTGTGCATTATACGCCGCCACCACACAGTGAAATAAAGGATCGTCTGCGAGCTAGCTAACCGTCAGCAGGTGCAATGGAATAAAGGATCGACTGCGAGCTTGATAGCTGTCGAGCACACGACCAAAATTACACATGCACTCCGCATGACATTTATAACCTTTTATTGGTACTTTACACATACACATACCAGCTTAATCTCCGTAGACTTCTCGCGCAACAGGTACGTCGTTTAGAAACGAAATCCCCCCCCCCCCCCCCTCTTACACATTTTTCCCTAGTAGAGCACCACAAAAATGTCAACGACGTAAAGCACCATTCCGGGTCCTTGGAAAAGCCCGCGTCGGCATGCCACAAGTGCTTCAATGCCAAAATACGTAACTGGTCGGTTATCTTGATGCACGGGCATTGTTACCGACCTCAAAACGGAGTCCGATCGCGAAAAACTGAGTAGCCGCAGCATTGTTTACACTTCACTGTCACACAGAAACAGCTGACTGCAGCTGCCATCTTCGGACGTTCCTCCCCTTGCGGTGCAAACTTTCCACGTCGTAACAAACAAAATTTCTTCGTGTTTAGTTTATCAAAATACGTTCAAATAAACACATAAAAGGTATACGGTTTTAGTTCTTTAAAATAAGTTTGCAAGAACAGTTAGGGTATTTGAATCAATGGCCCCCGGCTTAACCGGAAGTACGTCACGATGAAAGGGACGCAGAACGGACGTTTTCAAATTGAAAAGGTACGAGAATACCGCCCCAGATCCGATTTCTTTTTGTAATGTGTTTACACATTCCACATCACCACCCGCGCGAATTGAAGTTTTTCACACGTGGGGCTGATGCTAGGGAAGCAAATACGGCACAATTACGGACTTAAATGTTGGAAGCTGGTGCCGCGAAAGAAATAATTAGAAAAAAGGGTCCAGAAGGTTTTACTATGGTCGTAAATCTCGGCAACCGCCGTAAGACAACCCAAAGAACATGACACAAAGATCAACGCATTACTGAGTTACAAACAGCGTACGAACAGTACGATAGGAATATCACACAAACACGGCCGTGTTTCTGTAATCTTTCCTATCGTACTGTTCCCCTGTCCTGTTTGTAACTCAGGTACCTACCAACTGGACCACCTACAATCATTGTTGCAATCAACCTATTACTATCCGCGAGTAATCTCATTTCTCTTTCTGGAAGGGAAGTCTTAACGCTAACCCGCCATGTTAGCTATAGCAGTACTACGTTGTAGTCTTCCTTAAAATGCCAAAGAGTGACCACGGCAATTCTATTTATTTTCTTGATATGTAATATTCTACTGCGGATAGGGAACTAATACAAGAAAGGGCGCAGATTTCCCTCTGTGTTCGTCCCTTTGCGCGGTTGGCTTTTACACTATGAACTCGTCCAACTCGCCCAGCTCTCGCTAATTCTAACGCACATTTACGCTTTCTTTTTATCGTCAAACAACAAACAACAACGAAGCCAGTAGAGTCATCCACCCCGAAGCGAGTCACGACAAAATCATTCGCACACACAGGCAGGCGGAGGCGCGCCACCTAGGCGGGAGCAAGAAAACAGAAGGCGGGGCCAACACGGTCAACTGCCCGAAAGACAGAAATAAAGGCGGGGATATCAAACGACGCGAGCAGGCACGCGCCGCTTAGCCGCACGTCAGCCCAGGCACGTACGGAGCCCCGCCGATGATGAAAGTGAAAAAGAGCCGCGACAAATCCGACAGACACGGCCGCCGGTGGTCGACCGGCCGGAACAAAGGCCTCATCGCCACCACCACCGACCGACGATGCCGCAGAGCTCACACGTAGCGCGAAATTGCGCTGATTTATTTCGTGGAGCCATACCTAGGGCGAAGATATTGCGGTGCTCTTTGTCTCGTGTTTTTATTTTGGTGGCGGGATGGGTGAAATTGCGCATGTACCTCTGCTACCTGACCGTCGTGGGCTTCCTGTCTTTAGGTGTATTCGAACGTGCGAGCGCATTCGCGGCCACTGGACGGGGAAGGCGACTGACACGGCGCCATCAGTCACTGGACACGTCGGTTCAAAACACGGGCTACCCCTGTCGGGAAAGAAGAGAGAGGGGCAGTGGTATAAACATAACAACACTGGCAGAATTAACTGTTTAGATTTCGCACCGATACCAGAACCAATCTGGCAGCACGCCAACCTAAAAGCCCCAGACCCGCTACTTTTAATGGTAAGTTGAATAGTGCGAAGTTTTAGACAGGAAACTTTAACGTATAACAAACGCTTAAAAGTAAAAAAAAAAAGAGTGCACAATTGTCTTGGTTCTATGTTTCCTGATAATACCCAGTCACGCTCTCTGCAGCGAAACAGAGCAATGGTGAGCGTGGATGTCAAGGCAGAAGTGAGTTCTTGTTGTCAAAGGTGATTTCGTGCGAGGAATGGGTCGCCAAACTTGATTTCTTGCAACCATTAGTCAGGTATGGTAAGGCGACTTTGGCGAGCATCACGGCGCGATATTGGTTGCGCAGTGGTTGGCTTCCACACGGCCGTTCGTGCCCTCGGCTGATTAGGCCAAAATCTTGAATACCGGTGCAAATGCTCAGCCCTTCTTTCAACGCGAGAGAATTTATGTAGTTTCAGTCAGTACTGCTTTTTTGTGCGTCAGTCCGTAGATAGTCACATGGGAGTCACAAGTGCAGGGAGCGCAAGAGAGAAGAATAATACCTACCCTCCGCCCAGGTTCCCACTACTTCCCATATTTTCAGTAAAATCCCACCCGTGCAGGCCCTCTTCATGGTGCTAGCAGGAATATGCATATACACCGTATGTTACTTTGCATTCCAGGCAACTAGCAAGGCACGCAAGAAATAGCCCCTAGCAAAAATACACCTGCACGTATGTACCAAAATTTCATGGCTGTCATCATGATCAATGTGGCTTAGCATTCCACATCATCATCTTGGGTTAAGATGTGATGGAGAGAACGCAGCTAATGCAGACTCAATAGTATGGTAGTACTGTAATATATATATATATATATATATATATATATATATATATATATATATATTCGAATACACAGCCAATTTTCATTCGAAAGCAGACTTGCATGGAATGTTTTAAACAGTAGAGTTAGTGTGTCTTACGTGCTGGAGCGAGTAATGCAGACTTAAACGTTAGGAACGCTGGGACAGTTATATATAACGCTAGCGCTGAAGTGTTGGGTGAATTGCCGGCTGTACTGTACACAGGAAACAAAAAAGATAAGGGCCAAAAGCTGCAGCTAACACAATAACTTCATATCGCCAAAAGGTGGGAGGTCGGCTAGGAAAGTAAGTGCATTTATTCTCAGAATGCCTTATGTTATACAAGGTAACACCAGCCTTAAAAAGTCCAACATACTTGTAAGCCACAAAAAGGATATTATTAAAAATATTATGCGCGTAGCCCTTTCACTTTTAAACGTTCACTTTCTAGGGGGCAGCTAACAGCTTAAGGGACCCCATGCATCCCTGTTTACCGGGAAAACTGGGGTAGATTCATGGCAGGTTGTTGGGAAACGGTCGAGTTCACGCCGCGAAACCGGCAATCGAGGAGACAGCGGAATATAATAATCCAGTGTAGGGGGCTTCTGTAGATTATGAAAAAGCGGTCTGTTAAATAGAAACCGCCACCATAGTGGGATCGCTGCATATAAGTAGTGGTCCATGGTGTTGAGCCCTAGCACTAATAAACTCATTTTATGTTTCAAAGTTGGGCTGAAGGCGTACACGCAGGTAAGTGTGCGCGCACAAAAATTTGAGTATGGTCTCAGCACCGCTAACACCGTTTAAAACACACAGTGAATAACAAAAGTCTTGGTTATTATCTTCAAAATATTCACCTTATAATCGAATTATATTGCACGGCGCCGCCGATAATCGCATTCTCCGGGGACTAATACCCGTAACAGGTTTTGACGTTTTCCCGGAAAAATCGCTTTCGATTAAGAACAGCCAACCAGCCTAACCCTGTTCGAGCTTCCTCCGGGAGGCCGGTGTGTCAGGCCCGGGGCCGTGCCGACCATGCTAAGGATCTGCGAGCGACGTGATTTCTGTATTCTTACGACGTTCGACTGGGGAGAAGGAACCGAGATATCTGGCCGCCGGCGTCAAGAGGAAGGCCGGGTAAGGATGGAGAGGGAAGACGGGGAAAAAGCGGTTTGCATTAGCAGGACGGAAGATGGTGAAGGATCGACGCGTCGTCCGGGAATCGGGGACAGGGCGGATTCCGTCAGTCTTAGCACGAAGCTCTTCCATGAAGCTGACCCGTATGCGGCTTACGGCTGACGCGACGTGTATGGGAGCCTGCCAGGACACAAGGGGAAAGGGGTGGAGGGGAAAGAAGGTTTGGGAATGGGCTTCCTTCCCCACCTCCTTCGCCTCCGCCATCGTCATCGACGCTGTCGCGGGAGAAGCCCAGAGGCGGCGCGTAATTCCTTCCAGGCCGTACCGTTTGGCATCCCTTAATTGTTTTCTCTCGCTCTCTCTCTCTCTTCCCCTTCACTCTTTTGCGCTCCACGTGTTTTCTTCTCGAGCGAGGCAGGAAGCAGTGGAGCAAATGCAGACGGAGGCGGTGTGCTGAGCCTGCAGGCGGGCTTCGCCGTGTTACGTGAGGCCGATTGCGCGTAAGCCAAAGAATGGCCTCTGAATGCCGGGGCTCGACTCCGAGTGTAATTTACTCCTGATTCGTTGGCCGAGTGACTTCGGTGACGACAGCGAGCTCCACCTTTCTTTATTTTCATACTTTCAATAGCTTAGCAGCCTTTTGTTATACACCGCTTCTTGCGAATGGCGTTGGTGGATAATTGACGGTGACTCGAAGTGTAGCCGGCGAAAGCACGAAAAGAGATTTTGATTTGGCGTTACCCAAACTCAATTTCGCATTTCTAACTTCATTCGCAGATAAACTGAACAAGGAAATTTGGGGAACAGAAACCAAAGGCAAAAAAGAGGTGGAGAATAAAGAACATAACATACTGCCATAAGAGGCGACTCTCATGTTGTTGTTTGCGTGCCATACATCCTTACTCTTCGGTACGCCTGCTTTCTTGTATTATAGCATTCTATTATATCTTAAAGCTATTGAAAATATGGTGAGCGCATTGAACATGAATCCATGCAACTACGAGGGTCGCATAAAGTGGATATATGGCAAAACCAGCGTCAAGTTTTGGGGAAGTCACACTTTGTGGCTTCGTCAAACATAGTGCATTAAAGTCTAGAGACTCGTGGCAAGGCGGTAGCGTCCTTACTGCTGTGTCTTGACGCTCGAACGCCTGGACACCATTCAATTATAGGTTGCAAAACGCAGCAGGTTAAACGCGAAAGGTTTGCATGAAAATGAGTTTGCCCAAATTTAGTAGCTTGCGCAGGAGCTAGTGTTTGTGCCATATAGTTATGATCTAGTGCGAGTAAAGTTTCAGCCGCGCCATCTGCGAGGGAGTAATTTTTCCAACATTGGTCGTCAGTGTTCTGCGTCCATATTACAGCCCTCTAATGCGTGTCTAGTAAAACTCCCTTGATTTCTGGCGTTCGTTCAGTGTCTTCCTATCCAGTGCCCAGCCGTCCACCGCTTACAACATGTATTCGGTATCGTGTAGAGAACTAGCCTAACTTGCCGCCCTTCATGTGCAGATGATTCGATGTCATTTTAACAATGTTTGTATTCGCCCAGGTGGTGTTCTTGCACGCATATACCCGCAAATTGACCGCGTAGTCTTTTAGCTTGATCTTTTAGCTTGATCTTTTAGCCGGCAGCATGGCTTGTTAAAGTACATTATCGTTTGGATACGCTACGCGCTCTCTTGGGCTTGCAGTGTACATGAATACGTTTAAAAAACCACCAAGTTGTTTACATTATTTCTCACACTATAAAAAAGAAATTACAAATATTTTACACACACTTAACTATATTTTGCGACATCTTTACGCGAGATATTGTCCCTTCCGAAACGGCTAAGGACACTTTCCTACGTCGTTGAGTGGTGTGCAACACAAGTGTCATTCGAAGAGTTAATAAGTGCATTCGGAGCGAATGCATTGAAATTTCACACTTGGCAGGGGTGTTGCTTGCTGCACGGGACGGCAGCCATCATTTTCTAGACGCCGTCGCGTGACACCATAGCTCGACTTTTATTATTATTTCTACTGCTATAATTCTTCTTCTAATCTGTGCCGCAACACGGGCACATTGCAAGGAGGCTGGAGACCAACGGTGCAAGCGTTCACTTTGCTCTTTGGCGTACAAATTTATGTGTTTACTCTAGACGCTTTAGAAGGGAAGTTTTCGGCTAAGCTCTACAAAAACAACCGCATGACGAAACTTGTTTGCGTCTGCGTCCCAACAACGCTGTTTATGCACCGCTTTCCTTCGAAGCAGAGGGGAACAGACGGGACGTAGACGACGGGGTTAACGTCCGTCAGCATCTATCTTCCCTCCCTTACTCGCACTCCCCCGTCTCTCCGGCGAGCTGAGATGAGAAGCGGTATCGAGTGCACCACTCTAGAAATCAAGCTTTACTTGGATTGGCTCGGTTCGTTTTGGGAATGGCCTTGAGCACGCCCGGATAATTAAAGGGCGTCCAGGTGCTCCATGCCACCACAAGTACTGGACGAACAGCTGTACAAGGAAATGCCACCTTGGACCTGAATTCAGCAGGCTATGAATTTGCATCACCACTCTGTGTTTTTTCATTGCAGATGTATGAACGTCACTATTCAAAGTCGATATTTAGCCGCGAAAATATGCAATCCACAAGGTGAGGCCTCTTTCTCTTGACACTAATATCGCAATGGCGAAAGTGCGATCGAAATGACCATTTTCTCGCACCGTGATCGACCCCTCAGATCTGCAGGCGTCGGCTATGCGGACGCCCAGGAAAGTAGGCAGGATACATTTGCTGTATAAAAAGCATTTTCCCCCTGCGTGACCTGCACAAGAACAAACAAGGTGTCGATATTAAGCACAAAAAATTGCGGCAGCTTCGCGCTAGTGGCACGAAGACAGGGCAAACAGCGATGCTGGTGGCCCCACCCAGCTTATTCTTGGATCGGCCAAGTTTAATATTGGTTACGCTTGGAGACTCGGCGTAGTTATGCTTCGAGACTCGGTCAAGTTTTCCTGCGTGGTGTCTTCCTTATACCCCCAAAGACCAGTGCACACTTAAAGTATGTACAACGTACGCGAGCTCGTAACTCCGGATCCCCTGCGACTCGCTGACGTTCCGCCGCCCCTTTACCGGAGCGATATTTGGGGTTTTACCGAAGACGTCGCATCCGTTCTCGAGTAGCGGCGCCTTCGCGCCGCGCTTCAGCTTCTTCGGTAGTGACGCTCGTCCTCTGTCGCCCCAACATTCCCTTCGTCGGAGACCCGGCTGTTGCACCTGACTCGAATTTCCGAACTTGCCGATGACAGTTCTTCATGACTGGCGGGGCTGGACCGTTTTGTCCGCAGGCTTTCACATATCACCCAAAGTGGACCGCGTTAGCATGCACTAGAGCTGGTGGTAAACGCCTTCGCGAACTCGGCGTCTGTAGCACGAGCTTTTCTGTGCTTCCCACTTGAGGTGCGAACGCACGTGCACTGGCGAGGAGAACAGCAGGCGAGAGATCCCGCCCCAAACGCTGGGAAGAGGGCTCTCGAAGGTCGAGTTGTGCCGGTGCGCGTGATGGCGTCATCGATCGGCGAGTTTTTCTTGCGCACGTTCGCCGGCCCAACGCCAGCTTAAACACCACCGCTGATAAAAAAATGGCGAGTCAGCTTTAGGCGATGACCTCATTATGGATGCAGGCGTGATCCTTGCTGAAGTAGGCGAACGAACAACGGCACATGGCGTTCTTCCTAGTGCCAGCCATTACAGGCAAACTAAGGCCGTACACTTCCGTTGAACAGTTAAACCAGAATACATGGGTCAAACTGTGCAGTGGAGTCCCAAATGAAACTTTAAACTCATCGGTGTCCCTTTAAGGTGTCAGGACTCGGTTTTATTACAGATAAGCTTGGACCAATGACCTTGCTGTTATCTCATTTGCAGCAATTATGAGACTGCCAGGAAATTTCTTAAATTCCAACTTAGGGAACTCTATACATCCTCGCAATCGGCAACTACTTTGTGTCATTAGTAATTGACCCTTTTTAATTACTATTCCATCACTCACAAAATAAAAGAAACACTGCTGGATGGGCAGCGCAACCTGTCGGGAAAGGGCGTTCCCCGAATTGTGTGACAGCCGTGCTTTCCTGTGCGAGTGGGTTAGTGCGCATTTGTGTATGCGCGCACGTGGTTCCAAACAGCGCGCAAGCACTGTCAGGCGGAAAAGAACACATGGAGGTATAGAAAAGGACCCTCGGTCGGGTGTGAGGCCACGTGTCGTGTGATCGTCGCCGCGGCGTCACGTCGGCGCTTTAATAATACGGCAGGGACCTCTCCACGGAGTGGGCGTTGTCGCGTCCGTGTGGGGCGAACCCTGTCTGCGCGGCAGTCCCTCTCGTTCGCTGCGGCTCTGGCTTTTAGTTCTTTATTGCCGCTCTGAAGCGACAATGGGCGGGTAGAGAGAAACTCTACCAAGCCATTGAACTGTCTGCGAAAATTATCGGAGGGCGTGAAGTGTTTCAGGGAAGCGCTTAGCAGCTGGCACGTTTTTCATACTGCTTCCGAGGAAGCTCGAGTTCAATGTCTCCCACGGTGGACATAAAACCACCCAGAAGCCGCAGCAAGCCTGCGAGAGTTGTTTCTGCTCTTCGTTTCACAACGGCAGCTGTTAATACATTATAGGGGACACCTATCTTATTGACGCGGGGTGGGAGGGGTAGCGCGTGTTCGTCTCCGGTCGTACGGCGCATGCGCTGTTGGAAACTTCTATTGAATACTGCAAATCATGCTGATACTCGGGTTCAAGTTAAGGGCGGGAATACCACATGTAGTATATTGCTCCGCCAAAGGGACGAATTTCGTGACGTCAACGCACGTGTGCGTTTCTTAAGCAGGTTGCGCTTAAAGCAGGACATCGTATGCGTTTCTTACTTAGGTTGTTTGTCGTTGCTGCAGTAATTTATAAGCAAATAATCTTTCCCAAAATCACGGAAGCAACTCGTGTCACGTTCAAAATACTCGCACAAATGTACTCTTTGCGGTGTGTGGCTGAACAGCCGGCCGTGGTGATGAGACGCGGAGGCAACTTCCATTGTCTTTCTTAAGGTCTACTTGAGTATGGTGGTTTTAAGCACATGCTAGTAAAGGCAAATGTTTCTAAGGACTCATAATTTTAAAGTGCACGGGCTTTTTTCCTCTCTCGTTTTATATTTGCGCACGAGCGTTGGGCAGATATTTCCGTGAACATCACTCCTGCGTTTTGAAACGACAGCGAGAGCTCTACGCCCGAACTTCGATAGTTAAAAAAAATGAGCATGCCCTATCAACATAGCGCGACAGACGTCATCACAGGCTTCCTCAAGGTAGCGCAGCGGGGGAATGCATCTGGATCTATTGCGTGCTGAAACGTATTTCCATGAGGGACCGTAACGGTTCTCTAATCAGGCGTTAGGAAGGTACCACACTTAGTCCTCTCTCAATGTACTGTGAACAGTCAAGCGTGTTGTCAGGAGCAGATACATAGTTGCCGCTACATTGCCGCAATTAGGATTTATTACTTTCACATGCACTCCTGGGAGTGATGACAACTCCATTTGCTATATTAACACGAAAAACGTTTGTTCCGGGATTTACGAAGATTTCGCTTACGCCATATCCGTCACGGAAATGACACCCATACAACAAAGCAAGCGACCTGTAAACGGTGCACCCCTGCACACCGGGTCTTCTTGCGGGGAAGAAACCTTTACTACAAAAGAGTACGTTATACTAAGGGTTGTTCGTTTTCGGGTTTTATATTTTAACACGAAAGTGTTTTATGCCGGGATACGCCAAGATTTCACTGACGTCATATCCGTCACGGAAATGGCGCCAGTACACCAGCAGGACGTCGCTCGCCAAGCACACCCACATGACAGCCTCCGACCCGCAAATCATGCTTAGCTGCAGGTTTAGCTGCGCATTTCAGTTTCGTGCTTTACCGATTCCTATGACTAAGGACTCAACCACAGTTTTTTTTAAATATGATACCGAACTCCGTCTGCCGTATTCAAATACAATTCCTCTGTTTCGATGACCAGTTAAAGAGAATTCCGAAGCG
Organism: Haemaphysalis longicornis; assembly: GCF_048455015.1. Taxonomy (NCBI): domain Eukaryota; kingdom Metazoa; phylum Arthropoda; class Arachnida; order Ixodida; family Ixodidae; genus Haemaphysalis; species Haemaphysalis longicornis. The sequence continues at coordinate 115,957,034 of NW_027526335.1, forward strand.
GCATTCATACTCTGCCCCGGAAATTCGAACCTGGGCTTAAATACGACGGCTGAAGTATGATTTACGGCTTCATCGGGGGATGGGGAATGAGATGATCAAAAAAAAGAAAAGAATTAGAAAGGGTAATATATTTATTTAATATTTTTTTGAAATATATTTCGGTAGACATATTAGGTTAACATATTTTGAGATCTCTTCTGCTTTTTTTCAGAAAGCAGCCTAGTCGTGTGCTACAGATGCTGCAACTTTGCACGCACACACACGCGTACGGATAAAACAGGTATCTTTATTCCTTCTTGTATCTATTGACTTTTATACGCAACAGGGGTCACAACCGCGGAACAGCTACGAAATACTTTATGAGTGAAACATTTTAAAAACAACCCCTCTCTCTTTCTTCAATTTCTTGCGGCCAGCGGAAATTAGACACCAAAGCTGCTGACAGGTCGTCAAAAAGAGGGGAAATTCGTAAGATCCGTTCGTAGTACAGATTGGAGAGGAAATTAATCTTTCCTCAGTTAGCTATCAGTCTTGCAGCAAGGAAATTCAACCATTGAGCGGTGTAAGAGGACACCGTATCAAGACGGTGTCGGGCAATTTCCGGCTCTCCAATCGGCGTGTATGTTTAACATTGGCGGACGTTAAGACATAGCCAACAAGTTTTTTTTCTGCTTCTGTAGAACTTCAGCCTGACTGCGTTACTGATTCGTCCACAGTTTATTGCTTTGCTTTTCCTGGATTTGTTTTTGCTGCAAGCCTAGCTTAAATTATTTCTGTTTTTGAGCTCAGCTATATATTTGTAAAATACGGGTGCTTCGAGGCACCAAACCGGTACTGCTGCTTTCGTAAGTGGGTGCTGTAGCATAACACCTAGCAGCTCGAAAAAATGAAGTATCCTGTTAAAATAATGTTGTTATAGTGCGCTGTTTACATCATTATATGGTGATTATGTTTACACTGATAGTCTGGTTTCGCATAATTCATAGCTGTAACTTTTGCGCACACAAAAAACGAGGACTAAACGGAGACACGAAGACCAGCGCAGACTAACAACTGAAAGTTTATTCATCACTCAACACATATATACCCTCTTTGACATCACCCGCGCATGCTCAAATGTGTACGCATCTCGTCATACACACAAACACAAGAAAAAAACACACTGCAACATTTGCATTATCTGTTTGCATTATCTCAACATTTGCATTATCGCATCTTTGTTTTTTTTTTCGTCGCTCCGGTTGCAGAGAAAAGTTCAACGAGGGATTCCCGTGAAATAAAGACACTCCTTTAACATCTTTTTTCGAATGGAGAGTGCTTGCACTCTTCTTATTTTGCTCTGGTCAGAGGTAAAATTCGGTCGGAGCGTTTATCCGCCCGCGTTTTATAATTTAACGAGCCAAATGCTCGGCAGACCTTCACTCCTGACGTCATTGTGATCCAGGGTTTGTACAGGCAAGCCGGCTTTGCGTTCCTATTTTGCGCATAGTTAAATGAGTCGGCGTCACCTAATGGCTTCCGTTGAAAGCTTGTATTTGTTCTAGCTCCTTTCAACGTCTATAGTTGCTGTGCGCGCGTGTTGAATTTTGCGGCAGACGGAAGGACAATGACAATTACTCCACTGCGCCGCCGAACCGCGCACAATGCTGCAAATGACACGCAATCTACCTGCCTGGCTGAATTTGCTGTTGCGACACACATTTCAAAGCGCAAAAGACGCTGCACCTCCTGCTATTGACTTTCGTCGATAATTTCGCTTCGGTGCTGCATGAAACGTACGTCCTCATTAACAGAGTAAGCGAGCAAACTATTTTGGTGAGTCGCGTTCAAGCCTTCGTCGGAGTATGCGAACTGGGAGCTCTGTAGTGCTTTCCTCGGGGGGTTTGAACGCTTGGAGGACATTGATATAAAAAGGCCATTGCGGGCGCAGCCAAAAATGTTTGGTGGATCCATGCTAGGCCAAAGAAAAAGAGAAAAGGAAACAGGAGGAGGGGGTTTGCTCCAAATTACGCATTTACAATGAGACATTACGCAGTGAAAGACTTACAAATCGATTCGTACAGAATTGTTTTAGAATTTGTCAGAGGGTGTGTAGTAAAGTGTTTTCTTTTTAATAAAAAAAACGTGGGCAGAAGAGGAAAGTACGTGGTGAAGGACCAAGCAAAGCTGATTTTAAGAATTTGTTATGTCAATCCCCATTTTACAGCATAAGTTTTAAAGTAGAAACGGAGATTTGCATGACATGATCTCCATGTCAATACCAAAGAATAAGTCTATCGTTAGAGCTCCGTTCCTTCAATGTTTGATCTATTTTTACCCTTTGTCAGTTGGGCTATTCCAAGCTGGCTTGACTGTACAATGGCCATATTCCACGGGTAATTTCGGCGCTATATTTCTTTCTACTTCAAAAATTCTGACACAAACACCTCCAGCTCGTTTCTTAAGTGCACCGCTAATAGGGTCGACGAAAATAGTTGCCGGTATATTTTAGGTTAACTAGTAAGTCGGTGACGCCTTTTAACCTAGCCTAAGAAATTTACAAAAAAAAAAAGAAACACCGGAAAGCAATGAAGGACGCTCTCTGGGAGAAAGTCAAGAAAGTGATAAGATAACGCGTCCTCGTAGTCGGAACCGTTTGGTTTCACACCGGACGCGTAGGACGACGCAGAGACGACCACCGGAGAGCCAGCGGCCGCTGTCGGTGATATCTGGGTCGAGGCGAGAGAGGTGCCTGGATACCCTTCCTTCCGATGGGGCTCTTCGCGTCGTGGTAAGCCAAACAGACTACGGAACTAAAGCGGTCGGAAACGGGTTATCGCGTACGGGAGCCTTCTTCCCAGACGCGCCGCTGCGAGCATGAACCAAGAGGACAGAGGACGCGGCTGCGTTCAGAGGCTGCCCAGCTCGGGCTTGCAATCTATAGAGTGGGTTGTACCGTCTTTGTATGCGAAGGATACCTTGGTGTTTCACGGCGGTGTTCTTTTTGGAAGTGGGTGGGTGGAGGACAAAAAAATGTGACTAACAATAGGGAGAGTAGACAAGTGGTATGTAGTCAGAGCGACTACTGGCTTGCAACCAGCTTCAGGGAAATGGTTCTTTGGAGTCCAAATTTTTGCATTTCTCGCAGCGTGTACAGTGACGTCCGACGCCTTTCCAACACAGTGCTTGAGGCATGGCTAGAGTGTCGTCTAACAGTATTGGAATTTTTAAGGCTTGGCTGGGCGGCATCATAGCGTCTGTGATGGGGGTGTAGAGCGATAAATAATACGAAATCAAAAGCCTTTCCATCTCACGAACGAGGCTTGAAGCACGAAGCTTTCTTGCGGCCGAAAATCAAATGGCGAAGTGCCAAAGTCAAAGCCGCTGCAACCAAGGTCAAAGCATCAACGATCCAAGTGCGACCCGTCTGCGAGTCAAAGCCGAAGCTTTACCAATAAAAGCGCAGGCTGGCTGCGAGTCAAAGTCAAAACTCAGACGAAAGCAAACGAATACCTCACGAATCCCCCATAGTCGTCGTCAGACGGAAGGATTTAAACTGCCAAATTCCAAAGCCAACTGCCGCCCAACGAACCCAGGGGAAATGCTCAGCAACCCGAATTCGATGATGGAGCAATTGGATAGACGTCGGGTTCTCCACGCGCGGCGAATGAGAGCCGTTCTTCTTTTTTTTTTTTTTTTTCGTCACCATCGTGTGCACTGCAATTATGTAAAGCTGGCTCTCCTGCAGTGCGCTTTAGGTAACGGCATCGCCATAAGTGAGAGCTTCGCTTGAAAAAGACAGTTGCCTAGAGGTTTGGTCCTGGCTTGGTGATGCGAAGAGCCGTGGTTTGAGTCCAGGGTTTTCCGGATCTTGTTTTTATTTTAGCTTCAATAGTACGTTTGATGGCTCAGGTTAGGTTTGGTGTTTTATTTGCTTGCTTTAGGTATGTTAGGTTGGGTTACGTTAGGTTATATTACGTTACGGTAAAGGGGCCCCGCAACGCTTTTCTTTGGGGTACTTTTCAGGCTTTACGTCTGTTCCTCGTGTCATCCAGAGATAGGCGCAAAATGAATTTTAAAAGATCCGTGCAGAAATTAGAATTATTCCGTTTTTAAATTTAAAAATGCAAGAAATTGAAGGTTGCTCACTCTTTCGAAAACCGGGCGGCTGCTACTCGCTTACCGCTCTCCCCGATGACAACGCATCTCCAGAACAATGAGGGCAGCGAAATAGGCCGCATTCTGGATGTTTTAAAGCTACGCTTGTCCGTCCTGGGAAGCTCCTTTCCGCGCTTCTTGACGGCGTCATTCCGCGGCACCGCGACAACCGAGCCGATACCGCGCCGAACACGTAGGGGAAAGCTGAGACCGCCGCAGTCACCTGCCCGTCGCTGCGTTGATGTGTGCTGCTAGGCTTCCTTTTCTTAACTCTATCATAGTCTTCAAGCTATTTTTGATTAACAGGGAGCCTGTTCACAACAAGACTTACCTTGAAGAAAGCCCCGAGTGATTGAAAGCGGAAAGTGTGTGCGCTGCATTGCTACTGAGGCTTCACGCGAACTGCACTTGTGGAATCACAGAAGGGCGAGAAGCAGTCGCACATAATGGTTTTTAAAAAGGACTTGTGAAATGCTCACACACACACAAAAAAAAAAGCCTCAGCGGGGTCGAACTACCGTACACCAAAAGCAAAGCCTAATGCGTTAACCACTCGGCAGTTCCAGCAACGAGGAAATATGAAAGAACTTGGCATACAGTGCTTGTGCGACAACGAGTATCTATTTGTGTGTGTAGTTTTTGTCGTTTTTCACAAATTCCGGCAGTGATAACGTTTCTTCATTGCGAACCGATCTTGCAGATGGACCCCGTCAGGCTAATACTACAAGAAATTAGACCAGAGCTCTCTCGTTTAACTCATAAAAAGCTATCGCACATCGCGATCTCCCCGACGCAAGGTAAGGAATGCCCCAGCCTTCCAAAAAAAAAATAGCTTGGTTGAATTTGTCTCATGGCAGCCGATTGCTGCTATAAAAAAATAAGACGCGAATGTTTTTCGGTAAACAGAACGGCGCTTCCCAGTGCGTAGTAAGCACGTCCCCGAACGCCAAGACCATCGAGCCGGACTGAAGACACCGACTCTGCCGTTAACTTTGCGACGCTCGCTGACTACGCCACTTTTGGCGTCGACACTGATATCCGCCAAGCCTGGACATGAACATTGGGAACGCCGGCGGATGATGTTGCATGCATTTTAACGAAGAGAGCAGACCCCTGGGCGTCGGGAAAGCGGCTCATCGTGTCACGGCTTGAAAACGCACACGAGTGCTTGAAGCTGGACGTGGTCGGTCTCTTGTATTTGGCTTGCACTTTCTGCTTAAGTTCACGATTAGTTCAGCGCAGGTGCCGCCCCTGCAGAAGCGGGTCTGCACTTTTTTTTCGTTTGCTTTCTGCACCCTCTCTCTGGAAGTGCAAGGAAAACTGTGAACTCATCCAGCACTCTTTGTACGGTTTGGTACATCGAATAGAAAAGCGCTGGCGCCGCTCGCTTCACTCCAAAATTGAAGGGACGAGTGTTGCACTACCTGAATGAGTTCAGCGAGTGCAACCAAATCGAAAGCACTTAGTGTCTGTCCTTGTTACTATCCGCAGTTAAGTTTTATGCTGCCTCTGAGGAAAAAATACCTAAAGCATTATTTAGGCTCGTTTGGTCGATACAATGATATATACAAAATATTGCAAGCTCAGCCAATCGTAAGGTGCATACAGTCACCGCGTTGCGTCGTCTGAAGTATATGCAGCGCCACATTTGCTTGTATTTGTAGACGAAAATATTGAATAACTTTATTATTTCCGAACCGCTCCTGATAGTTCCTTTTGTGTCTGTATCTGAAGGACACGAAGAACCGATGTACGGCCAGAAAAGTGTACGTAAAAAAAAGCGTTGCAGGGGTCCTTTAAAGGCAGCAAAGCAGTGCCGCACGGGAAGTTTCGGGAGAAGACACCCGTGGACTCCAGAGTGCTCATTTTTACCATCAGATGGAATGTAGACACAGTGTTGTTGTTTTGTTAGCAATCCGGAAGATTTATTTGTACAAATGCAATGGTCAAATTGATGGAAACATGCAGACGTTTGGATACAGCGTTTCTTACGGCTACTAGGACAATGGAGGCCATTATTGGTCTAGATCCCGGCATCGCTACAGTAAATGTTTGCGTGACGTGCTAACTAATTAGCCATCAAGTCTGCGACGTCATTGTTCGGAACAAGCAAGGCTTCGCGTGCTTACAAAGAACAACTCATCGAAAGACTTTTACCCACTGAGTACCACCATGAACTTGCATACTCGGAAAAGTAGCTTCGATCCTTTTTGCAAGACCCTGGACTGCGAACGTAACTGCGACTCGCGCGCCCCAAGGAACATGCGACGGGGGTTTTGAGACGTACGCCACTTGCTGTCGCTTCGTTGCGTGCGCCAGAAAATAAGAACTTGGAGTCTGGTAAGATTTGTACCCCACAACGAACAGACTGAGCCCTCGTGGAATCTGATCTCCTGTTCCCCTTTGGTGTAGAGGAGTAGAGCATCGACTGGAAATCCGGTACGAAGAGTGCAACGTACGCTCGTTGGAACCTCGGCGTCCCATTCGGTTTTTCCACCACAAAAGCCGACTGCCACAGCGTTTTTATGTAAGTCTTCCGACCGAAACAGAGCGCCGTGCATGGCGGCAAAGCTTCGCTATGCTTTGTTTTTTCCAAGCGCATAAGCCCTTGGAAACGTACAAGCAAACGGCGTGTTCGATCGGTCTCAAGCAAGACCGAAATCTCGGTCCTCGCACGATCGCTTGACTTGACATACGCGCAAGAACAAATACCAAGTAAAAGAAAAGCAAGAAAATTCAGTAAAGACATTTAAAACTGTTTACTTGTAGGAATGCGAAAGCCCTTTTACTCTCGCGGGTGCAGTGTTTTCGAGTAACCTTTCAACGTGTACCTCCTGCGTAGGCCGCTATTCGGGGCTTCGAACGCGGTGTCGCCGGTATTCTCCGTGTATTAGTGGCAGCATTTCGAAAGGTGCCCGTCTAACATTGTGCCAGAAAAAACGCCTGTCTTATCTCCAAAGTCAACCAAAGCGGATCCCACCGGCTTAAGCAGATGTGTTACCGAGGCGAGCGAAAGCCAAAGCGCGTTCTTTCGCTCAGCAGGTGAGCTAACCTAACATATGGGAATTCTCCACTCCGGGTCGTGACTCTGCAAATGCCCAGGCGTTGCCTAGCAACGAAAGCGTGGGCCCCGCTCAAAGGGCACAGTACAACTTGGGTCAATTTAAAGGAACTGGCCTTTGGTAACTCACTCTTGTATTTGGCTTACAATTACAGACATGAAAAACGTTTTTTTAACCTAAAAACGTTATAAATAGTAAAATAAATTTCAAATTTCGCGCTATGGGGACGTAAAATGGGCAGAAGGGACATGTTGCGTTCAAGAACTAAAAACACGGGTATCATTGTACTGAATGCCCTTTAAAAGGACCATGCAACACTTTCGATAAGCGCTTTCACTCTTTCCTGTGCTTTTAAGTGCGAATGCACTTAAGCGACCCTGAATCACGCGTCCACCGCCGTCCGTCCATCCGCACCACATACCCACTGAGGGCGATTGGCCAAGAAGAGTTCCTAATTTCTTTAGCACATACCCACTTAGGGCGATTGGCCTAGTCCTCCAGCGCGCCACCGCGCCCGCCGCCCCGCCCCGAGCCTGCCCCCAGGCCACCGACGCCATCGACGACTGCTGCTTCGCCAGGAGCGGAAGTCGGGGCGAGTACTGCGGCGTCTACCTCGTCGGTCACGTCTACGCGAACCTCGTGTCGCATGCCGTGTCCACCTCGCCGGTCAGGGACGAGTCGCCGTACAGTGCCGTCTACACCGATGCGTACTCGGGCGACGGAATCGTGGTCGTCACCCTCTACCTCGCGCCAAACATCTCGCGCGACGACGTCGTCGAATACGTGGACGCGGCGATGGAGAGTGTGGCCAGGCGCGTAAAGCCCTCGGACCCGGTCGTGGTTGTTGGGGACTTTAACGTGGACGTGCGAAAGGGCGGCGAGTGGTTGATGGAATACATGCTCGCCAACCACTCCATGACGTGCCTACCGCTAGAGGCTCCCACCACCATCAACGGCAGCTACATCGACCTGGCCTTTGCGAGGAACTGTCTGATACTGTCTGTGTGTGTGATCTCCTCGAACATACACTTTAATTCACCAAGATTTCCAGAGAACGACTAACGGGGTGTGTGAATCCCCACTTGATCACGCGGGGGTGTTAAATGCAACTAACGGGCGAATGCCAACACAGTTCAACATAACTCCCCCTCATAGCATCACTCGTGCATTCGCACTTCCCCATGCTCCCCTTCGGGGAAATGCGGGTGAATTTTTTGGAACCACTGCGAAAGCTATAGTTATTGCTAGCATGGAGCGGCACTGCGTAATTTGCGCGCCACACCAGATACGCCTTCCATTTCTGCTTTGTTTTTGTGGCTTTTTTTCATCAAGTAGCTATCGAAAAACGTTCATTGCTCAAACTGAAGGAAAGCCGGCCAACAGCCGCCAAATAGACTTAGTGACGTAATTCGAGTTGTCGAAGAACTTCAAGACCGGGAAAGAGAGAAAAAGTTTTTGAGCGAGTTTACAAGTTATCTGATGGGCATAGAGCAGTAGATTTTAGCTGGGGTACTTTGCGATCCTTTAATCGAAGTAGTTGGTGTGCTGGGTGACTACGTTCTGCAAGAATATAAGATTTCAAAAAAAATTGAAGAAAGTGTTGCAGGGCCCTTTTAACATTCCAGGGACAACGTCAAACGAAACAAGGAACCCCAGTACAATCGCCCAGTCACGTTTCTTCGCGGAGGCTGACGCCGGCGGCCGCCAATCGCGCAAACAAAATCGCGCAAACAGAGAAAACCCTGGAAACTGGCTGGCGAGCGGGCCCTGCTTCCTTTGGTTTCATTATCAACTTCGTTATTTGTTTGAAGTTTCCGATAAAACTGCTGTCATCGTTGTAGGGACAATGCTGTCTTTTCAACGAACCAAGCTTGTATTTTGTCATCATGACCCCTTTAAGGCGATAATCTTATATGACCCTTTACCACACTGGGCGTTAAAATCGGGGGTGTTGCAGAAAGATGGTCACAAATGTCTGAAAATTTTAAGAGGTCGCCTCATGCGACCGACACGTTTTCTATTTTTCATCGCTGGGACTTGAAAACCGAAAACGTCAGAGACACTTCCCACTGCTCACGCGTAGGAAAGCGGAAGTATTATATTCTTGTGGGTGACATATATTCTTGTGGGTGACATGTATGTGGGTGACATAATATATTCTTGTGGGTGGGTATTCGAGCAGTGTTTCTTCATGTATTGGAACTGTTTCTTTCGCCACTGTGCGCTCCATCTTTCTCTGTACTGAGAGGGACAGAAGCAAACGCCGTGAGAACCTTCGCCACGTAGAGCGCCTTGATTCACGAGGGACTGCTGCGCCGCGGAGTGCGGCATCGTTGGGGTTTGAAAGGTCGGCTGGAGACGCCCCGCCGCTGCCGACGGACCGCGGTGTTTCTGTTTTTAGGAGCGAAGCACCTCAGCGGCTCGGGCTGTCGGCGTCTCACTTCGTTGTATTTGTTCGTCGTCGTATTCTCATGTGGTCCCAGTACTAAAACACCGGGACACTCATTTTCAAACACCTCGCGCTAGAACATTCCATCTCCATGGGTAAAAGCACCTACTAAAAGAACACACCAAGACACTAGTTTTTCTTTCGCGCTTGCTTGCTTGCTTGCTTCTATTCGCTTTGACTTTGAAAATTTGCAGTTCTCCGTTTGGAATTTCACTTCTCCGTATTCGTAATTGGGATGTCATGTATATCAGCGTGCGCCGTGTTGCAAGAGGGAGACAATCTTTGAATACACTTATGCACAGCATCCTTCGCCCCTCGCCAGGTTTCCCGTTAGTAGAGATCGCCCGGTTTTTGTGTGGTTTATTTCTGAAGTGGTGCTCGTTTTATGATGTGCTCTTATGACCAACTTTCTGGCACACCCACGCTGGCCCCTCCGCCTTTTTTTTATAATAAGACATACAAGACTTTCACTTTAAAATCACCAAACAATAACTAATAAAGACCGCAGGGGCCAAGAGAGGACACTGATGAGGGTCAAACGGATGAATGTTGGGCTAACGACTTGAGCAAACGTCGAAAAATAAGGGCGACAGAGAAGAGCACAAAAGAGGGAAGGTGCAGGGAGGCGCCGCTTCACATACACGCTTTTCCAAAGTCGCTTCGAGGGCTCTTCGGGCCCATAAAAGCCGAGCCGGTGCGATCCCGTCGGGCCACGGCCGAGGTGCGGTGCTTTTAAACGCAGTTTTCCACGAGCTCTTCAAACCCGTCCGCCTTCCCCTCCCCCGTCTACTTTTCCTCCTTCCTCACCGATTCCGACTTCCTCTTCTCGTCCTTGCGCTGCTCTGGTATTTCCTTGTCCCTATACTCTACTATGTACGCAGTGCTATCCGCTCCGACGGCGGACTAATTAAATCGGGGCTACGACACAGCCCGCCCGCTTACGCGATCAAGAGGGACACGGAGATTCGGTGTTGTTCTTTCTCTTCCGTGTCATCTTCTCACTCTCCAGCCCTCCTCCTCCCCCTAACTCCCTGTGTCTTTCCGCCTTGGATCCCTAACCTCCGTCCTTATCTTAGTTTTGTGTCCACTTCTGAAGCAGGGGAAGAGAATAGTTGTTCTTTCCCTTCTCAATTTCTTTTTCGTGGAACTATCGGTTCTTCGTCTCTCCGATCCCCCTGCACGATATGCTCCAGTTATTACGTAAGACATCAAAGCAGCCAGTTACCCTGAAGTAATAATGTTTCGATCAGGCAGATTCTTGCCCCATCTTCTCGACGTTTGTACTTGGCTGGGCGAAAATTAGAAAACGGTATTGCAAGCCGATATTCAAACCGACAAGCTGGCGAGCTTGGAGGAGACCGGTCGATGGTTTCATGTAAGAGAAATACGGAGTTTGTGGGCTTGCTTTCCATACTACCGCCTCTTCCTTTTTCCACGCTCTTTACTCCACCTGCATTTGCAATGATTCTCGAGCAACCTAAGCGTTACCTTCTCTTTTTTTGTTGATGCCCATTAGTGCACCTTTTTCATGTTTATTGCCTTGTCAGTCTTCTAATGTTAAGCTGTAACCGGCCCAATACATATCAAATGTCTTTTTGGCGTCCACCTTAGAGACGTGTAGACCCGCGACCGAAATCCCAATTCAATCAAATGAGATTTCTTAGAGCCGAAAAAAAAAGTACAACACGTAGCACTTGCGCGACAACACTCGGACTTTATCTATTAAGATAGGCCGCAGGCTCCAGATCACCGTACGAGATATTTACGTATCAGTTCAGTTCGCATTTGCCTTTAGACAATGATATTCGCCTGAAGTTACATTCGAAAAATTGAAGCTTCAAGAACAAGAAAAGGGACCTTCTGCGAAGTTGACGAATCCGCAGTCTAGCGAGAAAATGCATGTGAATCGGCAGTGCATTTTTCACTGCCGTTATCCTACTTACAACATAAAACAAGAGAAAAAAAAATCAGAAATACGACAAAATTCTGTCATTCAAATGACACCAAGAAAAATAACACTGTACTGGATTATCAAGTTTTATATATATACACACTTGTTCTTGCGCATTAATTTATAACAATATATGGGCATTTACTGAGTCACATTCACCCGTTATATAGTATGGAACACGGGCTGGGGAACATTTTTTTTATTTATCGTTTGTAAGGTTTTTTTCAGGTCCCGAAAGAGGTGAAGTGAAAACTCAGAAATTGAACCATACATTCTGGACTTTAACTTGTTAATTTAATTAAGATATTCCGTCTTAGATGTGCTATTATTCTACACATTAAGGGAAATAGTTTCCACCTGTAGAAAAGAAAAACGCTTGATACAAATTTATTAAATCAAATATTGCAGCTGAGAGTTGAAATTCCGTTTTAAATTTTTTGTAGCCTAAAAGGAGTCATTGCATGTTCTAGGAAATTTTAATTTTGCTTGTCGGTTTCCACGTAATTGGTATGGATAGCTTATTTGGAGGAACCTGGCCGTTAATTGGTGACAAGACGTTACACGTCGGCCTCGCCATACATAAAGCTTCCGTGTCTATCGCAGGAAAACAGATGCTCCCTAGCTAAGCCCAAACGTGGTCGTGTGAGAAATTCTCGCACGAACATACGATCGCTGCTATAGGAACCAAGGATTACGGTGTCGTATCGACCCGAGTTGGCAACTAAATTACGCCAACACCCTGCAAGCCAATTTTCTTTCTCTAGAGAGCCTCGACGCGGTTTTTTTCTCTGGGGCGCGACGTCTATTCTTCGAGCAGCGCAGGGGAATGCGAGTTGATATTATTAAATCTTGGAGTCCTGGATAGGCGCATGGCGTTGGTTCTAATTTAGACTCGCCAGCTTTAGGCGAATTGGGAAAAGCTTCAATCGTTGGAACGCCACGCTTCAGTTTGTTGCGAAAGCTGGTATCCTTGAAGCTAGTGCCATAGCGCGGTTTAAAAAAAACGGGGGCTCAAGGAAAGTTTCAACACAAAACAAAACGCAATGCAACGCAACGCAAAAATTGGGTTATTAAGAATTTACGCTGAATTGCGCTAATCCGTGATGGCAAAGTTTTTGGTGATTGACTGAACTGCGATAAAACCCGAATTTTTTTTAACACGAAAGCGTTTTATTCGGGGTTACACCAAGATTTCACAGACGTCATATCCGTCACGGAAATAGCGCCAATACAACGAAGCAAGCGGCCTGTAAAGGGTGCACCTCTGCACACAGGGTCCTCTTGCGGGGAAGCAAACGTATAAGTATAAAGTACTAAATATGACGTACTAAATGGTACGCTATACGTAAGCTTGTCCGTTTTCGGCTTTTATTTTTAACACGAAAATGTTTTATGCCGGGGTACACCAAGATTTCACTGACGTCATATCCGTCACGCTAATGACGCCAGTACGCCTTTGCCGAAGCGGCCCGCCAGCAGGACGTCGCTCGCCAAGCACACTCACAAGATACCCGCCGACCCGCAAATCATGCTCAGCTGCAGATTTCGCTGCGCATTGCACTTTCGTGTTTTGCTGATTCCTATGACAAAAAAATCAGCTGCGGTTCTTTTTTTTTTTTTCAGTAGCAGTATCACCTTCGCAAAAAACAACCAGAACACTTTGTGAATAATCCAATCTAAAAAAGAACACTCTGGCACACTATTATACGTACCAGCAAAGGAACAAAACGTCCCACCTGGCTAAGCAACGATGAAACAAAATAAGTAAGAGGTGGAGGCCGGCGTCTGGCATCATTCTGAGTAGGCGACCGAAATTCTAGGGAGAACTTTAACGCAATATTTTTGTGTGTGTGTGCTTCGTCCGTCATATCCCCGCTAAACCAAATCTAAAAATCCGCAAAAATGCAAAGAAGTGTCTGCTGATGCGTAGCATTCTCATGCCGCTTTTCGAGAGTGTGAGTTCTTTACAGCCATTTTTTTTTCGTTTTTCGGAACTCTGCCTGCTCAAGTATCTCCAGTTACGCTATACAAACGATTGTTGTTACTTCCGCCTAATCTGCTTTTGTTGAAATGAAGGGCTTTGCATGTTTCGCCATTTTCGTTATTTTTTGTATTTTTCTTATTTTTTATAACGCTGTTTACGCTGTTATATTTACGCTGTTATAACAACTAAATGTGCTACTTCCGCCAAATATACATTTTTGTGGTAATTCGCAAAGTTACACGGTTGGACGTTCTCACTATTTCTTTTCATTTTTTCTTATTTGTGGTATTGAAAATTTTGTCTGACCAATTATCTCCATTTACGCTATTATAACGGTTACTCCCACCAAATCTGCATTTTTGTGGAAATGCAGGGCGTTACACGGTCCTGGCTGGGGGGGCACCCAGCAAAGCATGCTACGCATTAAAAATTATAGTGACGTTCCGCTTCTTGAACGCGAGTTGCGTGCGAGCATCTCGGACACACCAAGCCCCCGCCTTTTGCGGTGTGCCCACGACCGGCGGTGGGCACGCGATCGGCAGCTGGCTGTACACGTGTCCACGGCGTGGCCTTAAATCTGCAGTCTTAAGTAATTCACACGGACTCCTCTGGGGAGTCCGAGAAGAGGCGCGTTGTTGTTCTTTTCTCTGCGCGTTTTTTTTCCTTTCGCACCAACCGGAATAGTTGGAACGAGCCATGAGCGTAGGCGTAGGTTTCACCAGAGTCTTTCAATTCACTGGAGAACACTGGTTTCACGTAGGGAACAAATTAATGAGCAATTTGCCACATCTTTTACAATTCGGCTGTATTGAATGAATGTTGGGGCGAGAAATGCGACATCGCTGACCATTCGCAGCGGAAGGTACAACAGAGCATCGTAGAGTGCAGTGCAAGGGTAAAACCCGTGAGGACCCGCCAGGGGAACAGCTGCAGTGCGGAAAAGGGGAACGCTTATTCCGGTTGAACAACAGCGCTTAAACAGGACAAGAGATTGACAGGACAGAACGCTGGCACATCAGCGCTCTGTCCTGTCACATGCGCTATGGAACCATCACATGCGCTATGAAACGCGCTGCAGCCAATGGGCTCGCTCCTTTTTGTTGTGATTTTGTGACGCACAAGCTAGGGAACGCGTAGCAGTCAGCAGTTGTTTGGGAGCCGCTTCAGATGCCGGTCGCCGGACAACCGCCGCCTTTTCGCTTAATGGGTCATGTAATGCTCTCACATTAAATTAAAATATCAGCGTCGACAGACCGAGAAAGAGCGCGGAGCCAACGATGGGCAGACAAAAAAGTGGGAATCAAAGTCAGCGCCACCCGGTGCAGTGGCGTCAGAGACAACAAAAGAGCCACATAAGAAAAGGAAAATTCGGCACTCCTGGAATGCTGAGGGGTAGGTCGCTTTCTATAAAGCTGATCGTGACGGAAACACGCTTCAGTGTTCATTTCTACTTATCGCGATGGTGCACTGGAATAAAGGGCCCCTGGAACACTTTCGATAAGCGCTTTCACTCTTTCCTTCGCGTCTGGAACCACTGCGAAAGCTATAGTTATCGCCAGCATGGAGCGGCACTGCGTGATTTGCTCGTCGCACCAGATACGCCTTCCGTTTCTGCATTGTTTTTGTGGCTTTTTAAAAATTTGCTATCGAAAAGCATTGATTGCTGCACCTGAAGGAAAACCGGCCAAAAGCCGCAGCATGGCCTTGGTGACGTTATTTGAGCCATTGAAGAACGTCAAGACCGGGAAAGAAAGAAAAATCTTTTGAGCGAGTATAAAGTGTTATGTGATGGTCATGAAGCAGTAATTTTGGCTGAAGTACTTTTCGACCCCCTAATCTAAGCACTGGGTGTATCGGGTGACTACGTTCTGGAAGTATTTAAGATTAAAAAAAAAGTAGCAGAAAGTGTTGCAGGGTCACGTTAACTCGTTGCCCATCTTCAAGACGTTTAAACAGCGCACCCTTGTAGTAAATTGCGGAACACATTTACGTTCTCATTTCCTATGGCTATCGTGCGAAGCTTCTCGAGCGCGAGATTCTTGGGATCTTGGTTCAATTGGTTCAACTTGGATCTTGGTTCAACTTTGGATCAATTCAAGGGTAGATGATTCATTAAATTCCCGAGGATGGCTTGGTGAGCTAGTCGGTGGTGCATCTTAAAGGGGTCAACAGCGCACGCAGAGGACACTCAAGAAAGAAATACCCGACAAAGCGCTGATCCTGTTATGATCAGCGCTTTGTCTTCCCTTTCCTTCTTGGGTGTCATCGTCTACGTGCTCTGTTAACTCCTCCCAGAAGATTATTTAGCTTACTGAAAACAGGCTTTCAGGGATACCGTTGTTCTTCGCCGCTGTCAAACAACTTCAAGGTGAAAGTTTCCGCTAAATTCCAAAGTCGCCCACTCAAGTTAGTTCACACCACTCCAAGAACAGTCTTCCTTCGTATTTTTTAGTGTCACCAACTCTTTTTCTTCACGTTTTCCGCTCCAATCCACTCAACTGAACCGGATACCTTTGAGCGCTGGTAACACACAACCTGGTCTGCTTCCAGCCGCTACCACCGACAGCACCCACCTCGCCGCCCGACACACTCTGTATCCAAATAATCCTTCGTCTGCCGAAGCCTGCCCCAAAGCCGCGCCGCCGGGCCTATTTCGGGAAGCGTGTCAGAGGTGTCTGCGCGATTGCTTGTTTTGACCGGAAAGTGGAGTCAGAGGCACGCGCGGAAAGGGAAGCGGGAAAATGTCACAAAAAACAAAACAAAACACACTCGACAAAACGAAAGCACCGGCACATAGTTTGCATTCTCACCTCGATCGTGTCACGCTATCTGCTCCCTGTTGTGTAGACGGCCGGGCAGTGCGAAGTATCGGGGATTTATCTCTCCGCCTCCCATCTTTCCTCCCGCCCTCTTTTTCTTCATTTATTTTTTTTTTCTCGTTTACCCGAGAGCGACTCATCGACCGGTGGAGGCCAGCGGAATGAAAATGCCGCCTTTGATTGATTTGTTTTTTGTTTTTCCGCCGTCTGGGGGCAACGAGGTAAAAAAGAGAGCAAAGTTGAATAAGCAGAGTTTTGTTGGTAACTTAGTTTCCGCGGTTGTTTGGATACGAGGGGAATTCCGTTAGTGTGCGATCTAATTCTAAAACATTTGCGTAGAACTGTTAGTCCCAGGCATTCTTCGTTTCTTAACAGACTTATATTTAACCGGCTTGCATTTGTAACTTCTTGTCTGCCTTTTCCTATTTACCCAATGAGGAACGCGTGCTGGAGGAGCTGTATATAAAACAATCCCGCTAAAAGGCTCCGCGTAGAATAGTGTAGCTCAGTATGATTTGAAATCCTCACGCAGTTTAGGATTTGATTCGCTGAAATCCTATTCGATAGGCGGATGCTCGGCTAACCCGATTTAACGTGGATAAAAGTTCTGCGCATTTTATTAAATTTCTGCTATAAAATTTCGCATGCAACGTTTTTCTTTGTTTTTTTAATAGGAAAATGGACATCGGAATAATATATTGCAACTGCTTCAGTGCGTCGACTAAGATATGGCCGTAACACATTTCAGCAAGCTACTTTGCAATACACGAAGTCGAACAGGGGCAAGTTTCGGGGAAGAAATCGGTTACTAGAGCCACTAGAGGTGCATTTATTACAAATTTTTAATGTGGCACTGTGAAAACAACAATACTGCCACTAATTTTTAAACAGAATCTAACAATGTGCAGTTGAAGAAAACTAGCACGAACGCTGTCGCTGGTGACATGAGTAAATTCAGCTTTCAATAGCTCCCCGGTACCACACGAAGTGCAACCGGTTATACCCAATTGCAACAGTACAAAAATAGGGCCAACCGGCAAAGAGAATTTTGTCCACACGAAGGTGGAGAGAAATTAACGGGAAAGACTTTCTTGCGACCCACCGCCATGGGGACGAGCCCGGGGGGACCCCTCCTGTCCCCCTAGGAAAAAGCCGGATAGGGTGGGTTGCTGGGAACGGGAACTTGGACATCGGGATGGGTTATGGGGAAAAGGGTGGGAATGAGAGAAGCAATTTTGCTCCAATCCTTATGTCTGACTCTCTTCCAAGACTGATTGCTCAGCGAGGGCATCAGACAGTGCCAATTGCCAAATATGCGGTCCCTGCCACGGGTTACCGCTCACCCATAGGGTCCGATAACTGGGCCCCAACTGTCGGAGACAGGAAGTACCCTATTTAGTGGCGACGGTCAGGGCCTTCCCGACCCCCAGCTCTGCGGCCGATGCGTACTAACGTCCTCGATCAACTGTCCCGCACAAGGTACTCATGAATCACCAATGAAGCTTTCCACTATACACGGGTACTTGCAACACCTGCTTTTCACGGTCAGTCAAAGTGCTTTAAGATCTTCGATGACCTTCGGTGAATAGAAGTTCGGGGGGAACCGGCATGTCTGTTGAAGAGAATTGAGATCGCGGATGTGCGGTTGGCCATAGATACCTACAGGAGAAGCACAAGAAAATAGCGACTTCCATAGGTACTGCAACAAACCCCCAGGGAGAAAAAAAATGAAACAAAGTGTTTTCTGCGGTAATCGATGGTTAAGCTCCGACTTTTTAGTAAGGGTTTTTCAAAATTTTCGTCTGATTTCCTCCTCTCATACCGCTCCAGAAACCTCGCAAGTGAGCGAATAACGGCAGCCTAAAGGAGTTGGAATTAATTTTGGGGTCTGTTACCGGAGACTAAAAGGTTTCAGAAAGCTCACACAAAACAACTTGCACGGCCTTTTTTACCTCACCATGTGGGAAAAGGGAGAAAATATAATATGGCCTATTCCGTCACACAGCTACCGTGAGAGAGAGAGAGAGAGAGAGAGAGAGAGAGAGAGAGAGAGAGAGAGAGAGAGAGAGAGAGAGAGAGAGAGAGAGAAAAAAGACAACACAAAATGACATACATTCCAAATCGGCGCAAGCAATCGAGAGTGTGAATACTGCTAATGAAGGAAACCAAACGTTTTGATTAATTTTACAGCTCGTACTCAAAATATGGGCTTGAAATAGCTGCTGCTGAAAATGTTAGAAAGAATCACACTTACTTTGAAATAAAATGCTTGCAGTCGAAAAATGTGGCGGAAACAGTCTAGACGAATAGCTTCTTATAAAGAAAATAAAAGAAAGAACAGGCATGAAGTAGGGATTGTGTCAGAGCTGCGCAAAAATAAACAGAACGTACAGTCCGCGACGCAGACTGATTCTCTTTCTTCGAACGCATCTATTATTCAGGTGCCGCTAGCGAGAACGGAGAGAAAAGCGAGCGAGGGGGTTCGAAAAAAGGATAGACGGACGTTCAGAAATAAAAAGAAAGGGGGGGGGGGGCGAAAGAGTGAAAGGAAACACCTCAATCGAGGCAGCGACACACGCCGCAAGGTGGAGTCTAATCGCAGAGCCACGCGAGCAGCACGGCCGTGTGTTGTGCGGCGCCGTGTACGGCTTCCCTTTAGCCGCTCTCAGATTTGGGACCGAGTCGCGTAGCAGCGTTGCACTCTTTAAAATACTCCGCGAGGCCGTTCCGGGAACGCCCCGCTGTATCGATCCCGCGGTTACGCAATGTCGGAGGAGGGGATCGTCAAGTTGCCTTTCGGCCCGGGCCCCGTCCCCGTCTCGCCTCTCTTGCTTCCTTCCGTTCCTTCCTGCTCGCTTTTCTCCTCTTCCATTCGGGAGCTCTAATGTTCCAGATCTAAGCCGGCTCTGCTCATTACGTGGTACCGCCTGGAAACAGGCGCACATCCGGACCGTGTGCGCGTAACAGAAAATCCTGTCGTATACCGCTGGGTAGAATAGAATTGCGGTGAAATGTATTTGGAGGAAAACGTGTTTTTGAAGGGACGGCGGAAACGGACAGTCTGAGTTATATTAGGAATTGTGGAAGTATCCTTTTTTACCGCAAATCTGTGTAGTTCGGGCTTTCCCAAATAGAGCTTGCGTTCGGGCTTGTTGGTATTCCATAAAGTGCATCTTAAGCGCAAAAAAAAAAAAAGCACGGCTGCCTGCACGCTGCCTCTACGCGAGATAGTGGAGGCAACAGAAATGAAACTAGGCGATTTCTAATGTGTCGGTACAGCATCGGTAGCCTTGTCGGAAAAGGAGGCAGCGTTGAGAAGGAGAAGTCGCGTCGACAAAGAATCGCACGCGCTTGCTCTGGAGCTTGTGTAAAAAGTCCTATAGCTATCAACCTGATGTAGGCGTCCTGAAAAAAAGAAAAGATACTGAAATCGGCCGCTAGGACCAGTCTGTCATTGCGCCGAGTTTCATTCACTTTCGCTATTTGTTGACGATGAAGTTAAACGTTAGAGAATTCATGTTTTCTTGCAATGCGTGGGCTTCTCCGGAAGGGAAAGATACAACCCCAGGGTTGTCCGCTGGAATAAAACTCAAGTGCGTCCTAGCTTCATTCAGCTAATAATTAGGAAGTATGTTCGATTCCAAACAGCTGTGTTTTTAAATGCAGAGCATTTCTTTAACTCACGATGTCACCCGTTCTTGGCGTCCGTAGTTGTCCGCATCGCTGGCCTCGACATGCCCGGCTCAGACGTTTCGCTATCGGCGCGATCAACATTCGATAGCGCGCCCAGGCACGTTTCAAGGACACTCTATCCCCTCTCTCGGACTCAACGTGCGCCGAGGCTGCCAATTTTACTGCTGACGAGCGCTCTCTCGTCAGCAGTTGCCAAAGTGCAACAACATTAGCGTAACGCAAACTACTTAACGTCGTGCGCCCCCGGAAATGCTCTGCATTTGATCGTGCCCCTCACGAGGGGGATGTTTCAGTGTATCGCCATGCGAACAGTTTGCCACGCTTTAGTTTCGAGTTCACCGCATCTTTCGCCGCCGCTCGCTTCTTCGTTCGTGCACCGGCTGCGGTTGTCAGAGAAGGCGCTTCAAATCCTACCGCGTTGGTCGCCCCTTTGTAATGTGCACTTACGCTACTTGTTTTCCGCGCCCTCTGAATCTTTCTTTTTTTGTATTTTTTTATCAGTACCGAACGATTTCCTACCAAAGCAACCTGATTTAACCAAAAGGAAAATATGTTCTTATTGTTTCGAAGAGTTAAAATTACACGCCTCTCCTACTTGTGTGCAGAGTGCAAAGTTATGTAGCATTGTTGCTACCCCCAAAACCGGCTTGGGGGTTCAGTTTCAGCTGACTACCATAGGTTGATGTTAAAAAAGGTTTATAGCGGTGTGCACGGATAAGTTACCCGAGTCACCCGCCTCGGTGGCTCAGTGGCTAAGGCGTTGCGCTGCTGAGCACGAGGTCGCGGGTTCGATTCCCGGCCGCGGCGGCCGCTTTTCTGATGGAGGCGAAATGCAAAAACGGCCGTGTGTACGAGATTTCGGCGCACGATAAAAATCCCCAGGTGGTCAAAATTAATCCGGAACCCTCCACTACGGCGCGCCTCATCGCCTGCGTTGCGTCGGCGCGTTAAACCCCACAATCAATCAAATCAAGTTACCTGAATCGCATTTTACACACCCACGAAGCGGTCAAACGGAAGAAATAATTTGTATTCTGACTCACAGCGCCTGCAACTATCTTCGGTACAACTTTGGTTGTTGTTTTTTAGAAGGCGAGCACACCGCCTCGCCTCGCATGCAGTGGTTCAATTCGGCAACGAAAATACTGTGCGTTCAAGCAAGCGCGTTAGATTTAATAGCGCTGAAATGCGCGAGGCCTCTCTTTAGGACAATCGTGCCTTTGGGAGCTTCTTTTAAACATAAAAAAAAAGGTTCTACTTAGCGTGCTCTGCGTGTGTCTCGCATTGATCCGAAGTAACGCGTTTGCTTTACTGTGGTGATGGATATGCTTTTGTACGGAGCAACCCCCCCCCCCCCCCGCCTTCGAGTGACAATTCCGCACAAATAGAACTGCATTAGCTTCTGATATTCTACGCCTCACAACGAAGATGTAGTTATGGACAGTTGAGCCCCACTCGGTACGTTTGAACTTCAGCAGACTTGGACTATCCAGTCGCGAAATCGGCGATTGTTACGGGTGGTTAAGGTACAACGTACGCAGCATATTTATTCAACCACAGTTATGAAAACAATGGCGGCCAAGGCAAAGTAGGCCCGGTGAAACAGTAGAGCGCGCACGTTAGGCAACTAAGCTACCAACGCAGACTTCTAAATCACATTTTCAGCATTACCGTGGGTTGCGGATGAATTTCTAGGGAAGACGGTGACGTTAGCAAATTCTGTAGGCCCCCCTTTTAAGAAAATGTACGTTCGCGCAAACATTTGGCACCAGAACGAGAAGTTACGTAAACAAGAAAAGAAAAAAAATCCCCGCAATTGCTGCTTCATTCAAAACTGCTGTAGGCTCAATATGACCACCATGCAAGTTTGTTACGAATCAGGCACACACTTGCAACGTGACACTTCGCCGCTACGCAGAGACGAAGCAGTGGAAGATGTAAGGAATAAAAATGCTCTCTCTATGATTTATTATAATGGCCATCGTACAATATAGAAATAAGGCTAAAATTTAAAGACCCGTTCACGCATTACATTCCACAACACCGGGCATACTATTATTTCACAGATAACCCGACGTCCGGTTCTATAAGTGTTGTAGATTGCATTTATTAAGTTGGATTTTTAAGCCGAATCTATTATTGCTAATAATCTCAGACTGTTGTCCAGACTCGAGCAACTTGGAAGGCTTGGCGTTCTTGCTTCCCTCGACGATTATTTATCGCCGAGGTGTGCTGATAGCGCATAGCTGTATTTAGAGGATCCTGCTGCTTCAATTTTCTTAAATGTGGTTTTATTTTGGTTGGCTCTGTGAACCTGTACGTTTTTGAATACTTTGAAGTTCACATCCCGCGCGGTGTATCTGGGGATGCTTTGCCATGACTCCCTGGCACCATAATAAATCAGCACCAACAGCAACCCTAGTGCTATCGTTCTGGGACTTTGTAGATAATATTTGGCACAACACCGCGTTACCCTTCTGCTCTTTCTTTGTTCTTCTGGAAGCTTCGTGTGAACCGTAACCCGTTTCCCCAAGTGCGGTAGGCACATCTGCCACGGGTGGCTAAATGGGTGTTATACATAAAGCCAAGGCTTGCCTGCCGACGCTCAAATATTGAAACATTTTCCTGGTGTTTTTCTTTTGTTTCCCTTGCGATGTTATCAGCTGGCCTATACACGATAGCAAGAAAAACTGAACCGCTTGTGCCGAACTTTACTAAGAAAGCCGTACACTTTCCACAGTCGCATGCATTCTGAAGAAAAGCTCCATTGCTCAGAAATGAATAGCAGGGTGGCACCGAACCGCACACGGCGATGAAAATGCGCCGTAAGGGCGATAAAAATTAAAGTGGAGATGGCCAAGTACCGGATAATAGCTCCAAGTGTCTGTGGGTTTCGACGTAACATCATCTCGACTTGAGGTATCGCTTCTGGCAGTAAAACGCTCTACACATTGTGATCTACGGTGTGTGACCATGATGTTCGCACTGCGTGGTACCGTAAATACGAAAACACTTGAGCGAAAATGATGTTGAGGAGTGACTGAAACGCTGGCTCTATCGGCCCTCTTCAAGCCAACTTCCCCCCACTCCTTCCTCCCAGCACCTTGTGTGTGTTACGACTTATCTGTAGAAATTAGATGAAATAATTTGGGGCTGTAAAGTTGCGAACATTAGTGTAAGGTTAGGAGACCAATGTTGCCACTCTGATACCAAGGAGTTCAACGCGATGCTGCTATTTGTGTGTTGATAGGGAATCAACGAAGTCCGCCCATGTGTGTAAGAAAATCAATTGAAATGTGCCAAAATTTTTAACAATGGTCGAAAGTTGCTGCGAGGGAGTAGACATCGCAACGAAAAAATAAGTTTTGTATACGTATTTTCGGTGTGATGTCGTGGCCCCGTAGCAAAGTGAGCGAAAAATACCTCAAACGCTTGAAATTTTGGTGAAGGTAAGCGCATAACAGGCTCCCGGCGATGAAAGATCGACTGTACATTTCTGAAACCTCGTTTTCCCTGCGCAGCTGACGATGCACAAGGATCAAAAGCACAGAGAAAACTTCCAGCGGGAAATTTAAAGAGGAGCAGTGTTTCCAAACCAAGCACTGCGCATTTTAAGTGAAACTGAACGAATCAATGGTTGTAAATAACTCGCGTTATATCTTGTTACGGGTGGTCGGAGTTGCAGTAGGGTACATTAGGCGGCTATCACAAAAAAGGAGAAGCTGACTTAACAGACTCACACATATACACATACGCACGCACGCGCACAAATTGGAATACCAGATCAGTCAGTCGCGACAGACTACCTTTTGCGCGTCCAGCGATGTCACTAAGCAACTCGAGTAAAAGGCGCAATGTGAACAGTGGTGTTTTCGAAATGCACAAGCAATTTTTCCTCTTCTGTGAGTTCTCTAAACTACTGTTCTTGACATTTTCTGGAAGCTTCATCTTTAACCAGAGAGGATATATTTCGAGTGTCAAATTCAGGTTGTCTACATCGGTGTCGTATAGTTTCACGCAGAAATTTCTGATGTGTGCCTTTAACATGAGTCCAGAGGTCTTATAACAGGCACGAATCCAGTTTAAAGTGCGCTTGTGCGCTCACTTTGCCGCACCGAGCACTGAAGGGGGCTTTAAATTCGTTCTTGGGTAAATTTGTTTTGTGAGTTGGGAACTAACCACTGCTTGTAACCACAGCGGCATCCGAACGAACTGCAACGATCCCGAAACCTGTCTTCCACCTGACAAGAACAGACAATTTGCATTACTTGAAGAAAAAAAAAATGAGAGCATTTTGTGAACTGCCGGCGAACTGGTAATATGGATGAATAACTCGCGTATGGAATTGTTTCCGGCGTGAGAAACAGCGTCGCGCAAGAATAAGCTGTAACTACAGGAGGAAATTTACCCTTTACGCTTTTTTTGCAACTGTCCGGTAACCAGTGGTGATGACCAGAAACAACTGTATAATATTTGATAGTTTATTCATTACGAATTATTTATCTATACTGCTGCTAACGTCAGTGCTTTTTGCCAGGTCTCATAGTTGAATGTGACTATAGTGCAATTCACCCGACTACATCTGCGCAGATAACTTCGGCCCACAGTTCCTCAGAAATTTCATCGTGGTAAGGAAATCGGCGTATTAAAGTGGCCACAGTGAAGTTGCAAGCGTGTTATAGACTTCAGAAACAATTGTAAATGCGCACCTAGAGAGCTAGGGAGCTGCGAAAAAGGAAACGAAATAATGAATGTACAGTTCCAGCCAATCGTTGTCTGCAGCTTACAAAGCATTTGTGTGCCTTTGTCTTCTTGAACGGAAAAGGTTTGGCTCTAACTTTCGAGGCAGCGTTGCAGACAATCCTTCGCGCGCGTCTAAGACAAAGGCAATCTACGCTGCTTACCTTAATGTCCTAGACGTTCGGATGATGTTGAAAGACCAAGAAGACCGAGCACTCAGTTCACTGCTTCCTTCACAAAATTGCCGCTGGCACATATCGGATGTGATGCAAACACGACAGTAAAACCAAATCCTGTGTTGTACTGGCAGTGCAAACTGAGAACACCGAGAGAGGGTGCAGAAGACCCGGCCGCGGGGGATTTCAACTTCCGGGCTGCTCGATAGGCGGACGTGATGTCAGTGCTTTTTCGCTTGTGCCTTGGCACGCGGCTTCGTGCCTCACTTCCGGCACGCGTTCCCTCGTGTTGCTACTTCCCTCGGAAGTGACAGACAGCGCACAGGCAGCGAACACCAACGTGCTGGCTGTACGTGGTCGGCAGACACGATGCGAAGAAGCTTGTTCGCGCCTCGGATGATTGCCGCGAAAAACGGCCGCCCTCGCCGGGCCCCGTGCCTCAAACCCGCCGCCCGGGTCTGGAAGGGAGAGGGGGAAAAGGCAGCGGCCGACGATGACGGTGGTGGCGTGGCGGCGGCGGCAGTGCGATCGCCACACCTCCGTTTGTGCTGACGTCACAGCCTGCGCGCCTTCCGGTCCTGGCCAGGGGCTTCGTCCGCCGCGCCATCTGGGAGCGTTCGCGGGCACTTCGCCAAGCGTCCCTTCGCCCTCCGCACTTTGTGTGTTCCTCTTTTTCGGGGGAAGAGTGCTCGGAGGAATTTGCGTCATCGCTGGGAGGCCGGTGACGTGGGGACCGCAATTTCCTTTGACTTCGTTTTTTCTTCGGCCCCTCTTTTTTCCCCGGCCGGACCGGGAGAGCTCCCGGGCAGAGGATGACCTTCGTCTTCTTTTACCCTGCGGGCTAACGCACTCGGTATGTCCCGCTATTTCGGTCAAAGCTACGTCTGCGCAGAAAGCTAACACGAAACGAAGAATAATAGACCTTTGCACGGAACCTTTTAGGTTGTCCAGAAAAACGGCAGCGTCCGGATGAAGCAACTAAGCGCATTGCGTGAGCTGTTCAAACCAGCCCGCTATGGTTATGAGAGTCGCCCAGTCCACGTGCGTACGACCGCTCGGCGTACCAGCGGGGCTCATCTGTTTGAGCTGCCGGGTGACCGCGTACAATTGAAACAAGCTCGCCGGAAATGAGCATTTGCCCTGGCAAAGCTGGGAGCGTTTTCCCGTATAAATTGATTGAAAGGAGGACGACGGTGGTGGTGACGAAAGTTTGACTGCGGAAAGGAAAAGCTGTTCGGGTCGGCGGGGCCTGACGTGTGCATCGCTTTTTTTCAGACTTAAAAAAAGGACTGTTCTAGAAAGAGGTAAAAAAAATCGAGCAGGACACTAAAGCCCGCATGAGCGTAAGGATGCGAAAGCATGGGTGTCCTGCGCGGTATTTGCGATATTTCGTTGCACTTTAACCACACCATCTGGGCCATATTACAGAGATATAATGAAGCTTGAATGTTGTTTAAGCAACGCGCTTGTCAAAGCTTAGGAGGAAGCCCTTGCCACAATAACATCAGGCATGTGCATACGAGCTTCTCACTCTCTGGCTGCACAGCCAGCAGTTCGGCTGGTTCCTTAGTCATGATGACGCTTCTGCGCGCTACTCAGAGTCTAACATTAGGCCGGCGGATACTCGCATTCTTTCAAGCATTTAGTGCCAAACAGCCGAACAAGAAAGAAGATGACAATGACCGACGCTGGAAAACAGTCATTTCAATTCTGTGTGGTATTTCCGAGGATAACGCTGTCCGACTCGTAGTACTGAATAGCTATCCGGCGTTTCTCTATCTGGCCCCTTAAAAACGTTGAAGTCGTTGCTATGTAGCCAATGGGCCTGTACGATTCCTGAAGGCAGTGTTAGAAAGTTTTACTAAACGCTTTTGTTGGCTAGCGAGGTGAAATGTGGGGTACCAGCACTATTACGTCTAACACTGCGTTATACGCAAACGTTATGCCTATTTTGGTGTCTAACTCTGCGTTCGGTGGTGTTGCTCTAAATAAAATGATAATGAACGTGTCACATATCGGTAGAATACTGCAGTGCAGAATGAGGGTTGATTTGGTTAAGGACTCGCAATCACTTCAATTTGTGCAATTTATCAGTCTACACCGTCGAAAGAGCTGGCATATAGACGAACAATAAAGCCAAAGGAAGGCATGGTTCACCAAACTCTACCAGCCTCACGATTGAAACGAAACATTAAACGTCTAGCATTGACGCATATTCTACTTCATATTTATTAACTCGTCGAGTTTTGCTGGGCTTATGTTTAGAACTAGACGCGAGGGGCAAATAAACTTTTCGACATTGATATTATTATTCGCCTGTAACGGTAAGTATAAATATTTCTGCTTAATCTATCGTCTTTTCGTAGCTAGATGTTAGCGTTGAGTTGATGCACGCACCACTGAAAAGGGTTATTTTTTTACTTCTGCTTACGGTTAGTTTTTGCCATTCTGCTCTGCGTATTTCTTTGTAAGGATTTTGTAGGCGACATTGTGGAGGCATGGTGATTGATG
Organism: Haemaphysalis longicornis; assembly: GCF_048455015.1. Classification (NCBI taxonomy): domain Eukaryota; kingdom Metazoa; phylum Arthropoda; class Arachnida; order Ixodida; family Ixodidae; genus Haemaphysalis; species Haemaphysalis longicornis. The sequence continues at coordinate 115,984,556 of NW_027526335.1, forward strand.
CCAACTTGAGCTAAGCAGACTTTCACTGTGTGGACTGCCGTGATAACCCAAAAGCATACTTCACCTCAAATGCACCCTTGTTGACAGGAAGCCAGCTTCTTGCCTGAAACCGAAACTTGAAAAATGAAGGAAGCCTGCACTAAAGCCTAAGATTTAAAGGCAGTGAAGCTCTACGTAACTTTCACCATTATCACGATGGTTTAAGTCCACGATTGCAGATGATTTGCTTCTTCGCTGCCGCAACGACCTTTATTCCATCTTTCTTTTTATAACACCGATGAATAATCAAATCGAAGAACCAGAACGAATGAACGGAACGCGCCCACTTTAACTAGGCGCCCGCAGATGCAACGAGTTGGGTGTCGAGCAGGTGGTGCGATTCCTCTGCCGACAGTCACAGCCGAGTGAGAATGCCATTTCACTCTCCGGTACTAACTGAATCCTGGAGCTGAAATCTTGCCAGTATTTCAGAAGTTGACACCATTTGACGTTTTTTGTAGTTTCCGGCAAGCAAAACATGGTAGGTGCTTGTTATTGCATAGTTGACTTTCACAAAGTGCAAAGAAAGGAAATAAAGACAAAAAATGGTCGTAGACGAGTGGGTAAGACGACTGACTCTAACTGCATAGATCTACCAGACGCAGGTTCGAATCCTGCCAGTGCCAGTGATTTCTTTCGCATGCTATTACACTGAGTTTTGTGAAGTGCCAGGATCACCGTTTGCTAAACAGTTAAATTCGAACCATGAAAGTTGTGGTGTGTCGTCATCGCCCGAAAGCATGCCGCATCTCACACGCACCCTTGTTCAGAGAAAGCCACCTTCTCGTTTAAAATCGACACGTAAAATTCGAACCAGCCAAGCTGCGGATGCATCATTAGTCGTCATCCCTTGAAAGCGTGCTTCACCTCACATACTCTCTTACTGAGGGAAAGCTAGCTTCTTGTTTAAAATCCAAACGCAGGATTCAAACTAGGCAAGCTACGAATGCTTGGTTTGTCGTCAACACCCGAAAGCGTGCTTCACCTCAAACGTACCCTTGCCGAGAGAAAGCCCGCTTCTTGTTTAATATCGAAACGGAAAATTCGAACCGTGAATGCCACGAATGTCTGGTTTGTCGTCATCATCACCCGAAAGCGTGCTTTACCTCACATGGACTCTTGCTGAGAGAAAGCCAGCTTCTTGTTTAAAATCGAAACGGGAAAATCGAAACGTGAAAATCGAAACGAGAGAAAGTCAGCCTCTTTGCTTAAAGAAATCGAGAATATGAGGCAGACGCAGGAATACAATTCGAAAAAAACAAATTAGGCAGTTTTAGAATACGGGAAGCCAGCGCGGGGGCCCCCAAGAAGATAGGGAATCCCAAACGCAAGGCGCTTGCGGACAGCGAGTTTTATATTAGGGGTGTCCCCAACAGCCCGAAACCGGTTTGCGTTGCTCGGGTCAGCCTTGGTTATGGGAACTTTTAGGCTTAGCATCGCGGCGGATATTTGATCGCCGCTATCAATGCAACGACTTTTCACCACAATACCATCCCCATTCTCTCATGTGAAACTTCGTTTACGCTATAATTGCGGTTTGAACAATCGGTGACCAACACATCTGGCGTAGCCTGTTTCAATGTTTCCGCGCAGGTAGCGCCCTCTCGCGGCCGCTCGTCGCACCATGCACCGTGGTGCCCGATCGGAAGCCGAACCTCCGCAGCATCACAGCAGATATCTGATCGCCGCTTTTAAAATCAGCGCTGATACCAATCCCTAGCACAATTTTTCACCACACTAACATCTACGTTCTCGCATGTGGAACTTTTTTTTGCGATCACATTTATTGGAAGAGTGGAGACAAGCTGTTGCTACCGTGGTCTGCGCCCGTTCGAGCCGCTTAGTGGGCCGAACGGGCAGGCGCGGCCGGCGTGTGTATGGACTGTTTCGGAGAGCAGGAAACCCTTCACGGTTTCCTGGTTTATCTAATTTCTTGCGAACGACAAGCAGAATCTACGAATTAAGCTCAGCGATCGTCGTAGTTGATCGGGTAGATCAAGGAACGAGCCGCAGGTTTCACGTCAGCCATGGTCACGCGCAGTCTCGCGGACTGCGAGAGCGACTCAAGAAACGCAAGATCCTCTTGGGGCGCCCACTATATCTGGAAAAATGTGTGCGCGCTAAACGCAAACCCAAAATCGCAAGGACGGCTTGGGTTCTGCGCATGCGCAGTACGGCGCCCCAAGACGCTTGGGGACCTCAGAGCCAAAACAGACAACTGGGCGAGTTGGTACATTGTCTTGCTTGGTAACAGCGCAAATAAAACAGGACACAAAAGGAAGAAGGAACGGACACAGCGCTGTGTCCGTTCCTTCTTCCTTTTGTGTCCTGTATTATTTGCGCTGTTACCAAGCAAGACCCCAGAGCGTTGGGGCCCTCAATTCTAAAACTCCGTATTATAGATGGCGCTTCAAACTTTAAGAATGTCAAGACGAAAGCCAAGCTAAGTTGGCATCCGCCAGTGCTCCTAGGACGCAGCAGACACGAGATGCGGCCTGCGCGCCGCCCACGTCCCCTTACTCAGGGTACTTGGGCGGCGGCGCAGAGCGGCACGAGCAAAACAGCTTGCGGCGGCGGTACAGCGCGGCGGTGCGGCGGCGCACAGGTCTACTACGACTAAGTTTCTCTGGCCTAGAAGGCTTGCTTGGCCTTCTGATTTTTTATCGTGAGCTACACTGGCTGAGGTTGAGCAGTTTCACGTGGCTCCTGAAGAGCCGGGCTGCACATGCGCGAAGAGCAGTGACGTCTCATGGCACAGCTAGCACGCCGGAGCCGCCGCCGCCGCGTCTGGGTTGGATTGAATTGAATTGAATTGAACTGAACTGAATTGAATTGAATTTAGTTGGATTGGATTGGATTGGATTAAATTATATTGTATTGTATTGGATTGGATTGGATTAGAAATCGTTTTAGCAGTAGTAAGCATGACAATCAGCTAATCCTAGACAACCAAGAAAGCTAAGAATAGCCAGCTGAACCTTAACTCACGCTACGTATATCCTGGCTTAGCCGAACTAAGCCACTGCTAATTTTTTTTTTCACCGACGGAATGAGAAACGCTTTTTAATGCGGCCGGTGTGCCTGCCACATGCTCCGGCATCCCAGATCCCATCGAGCCGGCTGCGGGCATGGAGGGCTGCGGCGAAGCCACTTTCGAAGCAACAGGCGCCGTTTCGAATATCAAGCGAAGCGTCCGGGGCTCCTGCCTAGCGCAGTTCAGACTGGCGCCTTTACATCACCTCTTCTGGCAATCACAGCCACCTAATATTACCTTCTTGCCTAACGTGAAATAAACCCTCTTCTCGGTAGCCGTGTCCAGTAGTCGTCGTTGCCCGCGCAGAATGAAGCACACTTTACAGATTATCAACGCCGGCTAGAGGCGAACGGGCGGATCAGTCAGCTAACCACTCGTACTAAGTTCATTTCGAGGACGATTATGTTCGAACCGGGCGCACTTTACCGATAGCATCAGTTTTAACAAAGTGTTACTTCTCCTTATACTACTCCACCACCACGTGCGGAAAACTGGAGATTGAGAGCAGAGCTCCACCGAGCGCTCCAGCGTCGAGGCCTTCCCAGCGCCTGCATGGAGGACCTTCTGTTCCCGAAGGGGCATGCGGCAAACCAACGGGAAGACTTCGCCCATCTGCTGGAGACGACCGGCCTCACGCAGCGGCTGTAGCCCGGAGTGCAGTGACTGACTGATGCGCACGGACTGGCAGCTTTCTAGTACTGACAGCTCTCTCTCTATACCTTTCTCTCTCTGTCTCTCTCCACTTTATCCTGTCCCTCCTCCTCTACTTCCCTTTCCCATCACTGGTTTGTATGAAGGTTAGCTACCTGCGTACCTCAAAATATTCCCAGTGCATTTTTTTCCCTTTTCCTCTCCCGCAAACTACTAATTCTCCCGCAAATGCAATCAATCAATCAATCAATCAATCGATCAATCAATCAATCAATCAATCAATCAATCAATCAATCAATCAATCAATCAATCAATCAATCAATCAATCAATCAATCAACGCCTCGATTAGCCACCTGCAGTACATCTTGTTCCTTTAGCCGATTCAAAACCAAGAGCCTTTAGTTGTTTCCTGCCGGGTATATTGCTTACAGAAGCTGGGGCGCTCACCATCGTAGGTGATTGACTCTGACAGTTGCACACCAATGCTTTTCGAAAACAAAACTGGAAGCCTGATAGCTGACGGAATAGTGAGGGAAGCAGCCTGCCTCGCAGTGTATAACAGCTGTAGTCTGCGTTTTTTAGAAACGATAAGCTCACGGAAAGGTTTGATTTACGTTTATTTTACGTTCTCAGTCAGTTAAGAACTGTTTATTTCAAGGAAGGAGCTATAGACGCTTCTCCAGCGAGCTCCCACCGTTCACGACTTTTGTGGCGTCACAAACCGCGTTACCCAAATGCGTGCAAGGCGTCGTCTGTTCTCCCGTTTCCGGCGTTTTCTGCCTTATTAAACAACTGCTAGATGCGAGAATGCTGTATTTAGATTCTTGGCATCGTAATCCATCGATACAGGCCAACTTGTTTCCATCCTTTGGTGTCCCTTCAATAGTCAATAGCCGCGCAATTCCGCTGGTTTGGGCATTGCCAAAGTAATGCGCTGTCTTGTGTGCTTGGCACTACTTTTTAACCAGTGCTTAAGTCAGCGGCAACGATTAGCGCAGCACCGCCGCGCCCGCCACCGCATAAGTGTTATTGCTCCCCGTTGAAGGCGTGCACCGCCCAAAGGGCCTTATTGATTTCTTTCACTGAGGTGGTATTTAACGCCAGAAACACGGACACCCCTCCCCCCGTCCTAGCACAAGAAAAAAAGAAAAAGAGAAACAGCTGCGAGAGCGAAAATAAGCGAGAATAAGCTCAAGCAGCTTGCAAGACATCGAAGAATGACGTAGTGGTGGTGGTAGTACGCCTCGAAGAAGAAGGAGACGGCCTTCGATAATGACTTCTCGGTGCAGATGTCCGTATTGATTCGACATTTAGGGGTGCGGGAGAGAGAAGAATAAACACAACCAAGAGTGAAATGAGAAGAGGAAAAAAGGTACAGTCGCCCGAGGCTCTCTAACTTCGCGAATCATTCAGTGTACCGTCTTCTCGGTGATTTTTTCGATCGTTACGCGCGATGCGTTTGAAATGTGCGAGTCGTTAGGAAGCTGTCGCTTATTTGTTTTCACACTGGGCGTTTACGTAAGGGTGGGTGTTCTCTCTTATTTTTTTATTCTCCACGCCACACACCTAAGGTTACTCGTTCAACACCTTAAAACAAAATGTTTCTGTGCAGTGGTTACCGTACACCCGGATTTCGACGCCATAAACACCGAAGCACAGCCGTTAATATTATCAATCTGATGGTCTTCCACGCCTCCCGCTGGAATTAAACAAGCATTAAAATGTATTGCATAAGTACGTTTGATGACATAACGGCACAGTGCCACGAAATGCTTGCGCAAACCATCTGCATAATACGATTGTAGTGCTGAGAATTTCCGATATAAATGATTGGATTTTTCTAGCGCGCAGCACTTTGTCTGCCACTCCCTTGGTTTGACAGCAGCGCGGCGTCGTAACCGAGCGAACGATGACAAAAGAAAACGGCGGAGGAAAGTGTGGCAAAAGTGTGAGGGGGAGGAGAGTATGCTGAGCCCGCACGATCCACTCGGCGGCGAAGCATGAAGAAAGTGTCAGGGGGAGGCAGTCAGACAAGCTGGGCGGTGGCGACGCGCTGCGAGATGACGCCATAAAAGTAGCGCGTGCCATTCGCTTTATGAGATACAGTTCGCGTCGCCGATTTGCTCGGGAGGATAAAACACAATTTGCAACATGCTGGGCGGCAGCGATGGACCTCGAGATAACAGCTGAGCAGCGCGCCGCCATGTGTTGGCTCATCACAAGATCACTCCCTGAGACGCACTAGCTATGGGCTGTGACCGAGGAGACTGCGGTTCGCGCTGCGCACAAATTCCGCATTAAGGAGCATAGTAATTGTTAGCCATTTTTGTGCGCCTCCTGTATGTGGCATTTAAAATATCCTGGCTTTCAATTATTCAAAACGCACATTTTAAATTAAGAAAACAGCTTCGAATGCTTGTTTAACCATAAAATTGCTGTTTCCAATGTCTGAGTCACCTTTGGAGTTAAGTTCGCAAGGCAAGCCTTCTAATACTGGTCACTTCCAAGTGTTCCGATGCTGTCACGCTTCTCTAAGTAAGGCTGTCCTGAATATTGGCGCTGGATATTCTTCTGGTACATTTTCGCATGGAAATTTATTGTTTGCTGGTAAAACTGGCTCACGTTGGTTAGACCTCGCTGTTCAAGGGTTCGGAAGTATTCGGTTATCAACAGTGACTCCCGTGAAATTCATTTTCTATCTTTAAATGATTACGAGAACAAGGCGGGGTGGAAGACGAAATTTCAGCGTTTACCCAGCCCAGGAAAGACCACCGCTTTGTATAAACGCAGGAAGGAGACATGGGCAAAGTATTTTCCCCCGTGCTTTCTAATCGAAACGGCATTAAGCTCTCTCGGAACCGGTGCCTGCTAGGGGATTTCGTTCCGATTCCTATCATCTGACCTGAGGGCTTCTTTCTTGGTTCCGCTTTATTTTTAAATTTAAATCAGCGAAACAAAACCCAGAATTCGACAAAACTAAAACTTCTAATCTGCCACCAAACGCGCAAAAAGGTGAACTGTAGCATCACATGGTATCGAAAACTGAACGTGAAAACGAGAATCACTTGCAAAAACAAAACAAAAATCACTTGAGTGACCGCGAACTTCACCGGACCAAGCCGATTACGGTCGGCGAAAATTTTCCGTGCTTCAAATTTCTGCCACTTTGCTTCCTTCGCGAAACTCGCGGCAGGCAGTGCGGACGGGGGGAAAAATGAACAAAGCAGAGGCCATGGTTATAATCCTTGCTCAGCTTCAGGAATGAACCCTTTCTCTTCTCGGACACCAAAAGCCGAGGTCATCTTTGTGGCTTCGGAACCGTGGGTGCAAGAGATTTCTGTGAAGCCTCGTACAAAATCCCTACCAGTGCTCACTCGCTGGCTTGCGCTTCCGTCACCCGACTTACCATCAAATTTAGTATGGAGGAGAAGGAGGGAGCTTAAATTCGCATTATCGTATTATTTATTTGGGAATTTTTAGGCGCAGGTATATTCGACCCACAGGTGCGCAATTTGTTTGAAAAAAAAATCGAACAAAAGAATTATCGAAGACAGGAATGGGATAACATGAAAAACGCTATAAGCTGAGGACAGTCATGGAATCATCTAGCAATGCGAAGGCCCTCCTAGGCCGCTTCTCCGTTTTACTAACGCTAAGTTTCCTTCCTGGCGTTGAAGAAACATGTCAAACCACACCGTGCCATTTTTTTTTTCTCATTTTATAATTGATTGCGTAAGGGCTCTGAAGTTCATTTTCATTTTGATATTTCTGTTGTTTAAAATCCTTTTTATTTTAATTGCCTTAGAGTATTGGATTAGACACGCATTGGCGATTTAAGTCTTTTTTTTTAAATTTTGGTATAGGTTCTTTAGTTACCGGCGTGAAGGCATCGCTCCAGGGAGACCTTTGATATGCAGTTTCTTCATTTTCATTCCACGTTTTTTGTGCTTTTTGTGTTAGTTTCTTGCGACGGACGAAGGTTGAGAGATTTTGCTACAAATTGGCAAATTGAGCAATTTTTTGTTTCGTTAGTTGCACACGTTTTCTTAATATGGTGTACACTTCCGCTGTTACAAAAATAAAAGAGAGAATAAATTTAATTTACTCGCGACGAAATGTCCAAACAGAGGTACTTGAAAAATAGTGTTTGCGCATTATCCCGAACAAAGGCGAATAAGGGTGTTAAAACATTAAGGAGGTAGTGTCAGTAATACATCCCGAAGACGCGAGCTAATGAAGTGATTCCACCACGTGAGAATGCAGCTAATCAAGCTTGGTAAACTTTTATGCTAATTGACAAAGAAGCGTTCCCGTTTCCATACTGGAGTCTTAGTGAATGAGATTATTTAGCACACACGCTAATTTCCCTGCGAGCCATTATTTTCGCTTTATTTCCAGTCAAAATCTAGCATTAGTTGTTCATATGCGGCACAATGACAGAATATCCCATAACCAGAAATTCATATCGGGGAGAAAAATAAAAGACGTAACGTTGCTCCTCCATATTGCACAGAATTGTGCGTAAGAGACGAAACAAAAGTACCATTTCCGAAAAAAAATAAAAGGGCGGGGAAACCAACTTCTGAGATTGTGCCTTATTGTCACGCCGCGTCTGCCTCTCTTTTGCACCAAACGAGTGGTGCGTCTTGTCTTCTTCCTCCGTTTCAATCTCGCCTCGGCTCTCTTCCGACTTCGTTGGTGGCAGAGGCGCCTTTCAGCGCTGCTTCGGGGGCGGGGACGAGGCAGTCGGCCAATATCAGTGCCGCCAAGTCGCGCGCTCGGAAACGGCGATCTGAGCGGAGCAGGCAGCTCCTCGCCTTTCATCCGTCGGCGCTGACACTGACGCCGCCGTGAGCAGGTTTGGATATACCGGAAAGGCAGCAACGACGAGGGGTGGTGCTACGGGGCGGACGCAAGCGAGCGGTTGGCACTGCTTCCAGCGCTGCCGCTGAGCGCCGAGCACAGAAAGGGCGGGCGACTGGGACGCTTCGTTTCCTGGTCGCCGCTGGGAGCGAGGTTAAAGGACAAGGGAGGAGAGGAAGCGCGATTTCGAGTTGCCATGCCTCCAAGTTTTCTCCACCGCTTCTTCCGAGCACGACCCAGAACGGAATTGAAGAAGCGTACGAGATTTCTTCGCACCGCTTTACCCTTTCCGTTTAGGGGTAGAGATAAGCTCTTGAAAGGAAGAATGGGCAGGAATGAACCGGTAAGCGGTGCGCAAGCTATGCACGGTGACAGGCGTAGCGAAGGCTGAGGTCCCGCTGGATCGGGGACTCTGCTTGCTATCACATTAAGAAAAGATTGCTAATACCCCCCCCCCCCCCTCCCCAACACAAGAAGGACCTCTGTTACTCCAGAGACGCACGTAGAAAAAATGTAGTATCGGTCCCGCTGCGGTCTCGAACTTGCGCGCTAGAAGTGCTTTAGAATATATTTAACGAATAATGTTGGCTCTGAGAAATTGGGGCTGCTTCGCAGTAGGGGCACGAAGACTGGGCAACAGCGAAGCTGGCGGCCCCACTAAGGTTCGGCAAAGTTTATACGCGGTCATGCTTGCAGACTCGGCCACGTTTTCTGCGTAGTTGTGCTTCCAGACCCGGCGAAGTTTTCTGCGTGGTGTCGTCGTTAGCCAACCAAAGAGCAATGAACACTCGGTAATTAAAGTATGTGCAATGTACAGATGCCCACCGGCTTTGAGGTGAAGCTCCAAGAGGAGCGGAGGGCGCAGCGGGAAGAGCGTTTGCTCAACATTTTGGAAATCATTCTGTGGCCACCGTTCGGCTTGTGTGACCTGGCGTGCGGGGCGTTAATGAAGAAGTTGATTAACGTTATCGCTTTCCAGCCTTTCTGCTTCTTTCATTTTGGCATTACTTGTTTTTGCACCGTCGGAGCTACACCAGTGGTCGTAACAAGCGACCGAGTGAGCCTTTCTGCGACGTGTTTCCAAAGCCGTGTTTGTTGTACCAGTTGTATAGCGCCTCCGACAGGTGGCGACACCAGTACAGCTCGAGCGCGGCGAGGCAAAGCTGGCCTGAAGCGGTGCCGCCGCGCCCGATGACGTCATCGCTCGGCGAGGTTTTTCTATTCACGTTCCGTGACCCAACAATCAGCTTAAACAGCAGTGCGGTTAAAAACATACTCAAACTTCATTAGCAGAATCCGCGTCTATGGGTGACTTCCTTAACTGCGCCAGACTTATACCATGAAGGAAGACGCTTATCTATAAGAAATTCCTTCTCGTTTCTGCACTGTTAGACGTGGCAGTCATTGATTTGGAGCAACAAATTTAAAACGAAGGGCTAGCTTATTGGTATGAAGAAAAATTGCACTATATAAATTTTTTCTAAATATTTCTTTTCTAATTCGATTGGATGCGTGCATGAGGAACAAGCTGTTTACCGTTGTAACGGCGTATTTCGGTCCAACACTTGCCGCTACGGTAGCATGCCGATCAGAGTGATGAAGTCGAGACGTCGAAGAAGTTTTAAAGTTAATTGATTTAATTTACTGGTAACATTGATGACATTTAGCACATACGAATTAGAACGAATACACTTATCACATAGATGAGAAAGACAGTCAATAGATCAAGAGTACTTAGCGGGACATGGCTGTCTGGATCACGGTCTCCCGGCGGGAGGGTACGACGACGAACGGCAGAGTTTCTGAAGTGAGTCCTGGTGCAGGCCGCCCGCCGCTCTCAATAGCCAGAGGGGCCGCGTTATATTCGCTTAAGCGGTCTGGTGGGGGATGTATTGGGGGGAAAAGTGCATCCTGCAGCGTGCGGACGCATTGGAACAAGGCTTTCTGCAGCCAATCGGGGAGACGCTTCTTAGCTCCAATCAGACATGTTCCCGCCAAAGTGAAAAGGAAAAAATCAAACACAGAAGACACCATGTTCGAACCCGAAAACGCGCGCTTGGGGAACCATGGGTGTAAAGAAGGTAGTTTAGACAAAACGCACTAAAGTAAACAGGGGAAAAAGGGGGAAGGTTGTCTGAAGAACACTGAGGACACAGAGCCCGAACGCGACCAGCGCACAGGCCACGGGGGGAATGGAACGCCGCGGCCGCGGTAACAGAAGCCGAGACGGCGGCTCGCTCCCCTCAACAGCCGTCGTCTCCTGGTCGGCCGACAGGCAAACACACGCGCCGGAGCTGTTTCTCAGAAAACAGGGGGCCAGGGCCCAGCCGCGTTCGAAGCGCTTTCACACAACACACTTGGGAGGAAGAGCCCCGGCGGCGGGAACAGAACTCAACGCAACCAGAAAACATCAAGAGTGCTTGACTAATAGTCAATCACACTGCCAGAACGCGCGACTCAGTAGTACGGCATTTACAGAAAAAAATGAAAAAAAAAAATATGCCAAGTGTATGTACTCCAAAAATGTGTATACGCAAGCGATGCATTTTAGTTGTAAGAGACATCGTGTAGATTATTGTTTTAGTTTTTCATTCAGAGCGCCCATGTTATGCCTGTGCTGCGTGAGAGACGTTGCTCGCATCATAGGTGTATTCGGCAGGCTGCTATGACCGCCTGCAGAAGACGTCAATTGAAACTGTACACCCACTGTAGTCATAAAATCTTTGACCTCAGGTTTAAGAATTTTTTAAAGGAACTAGAAGATGTTGTTTAAGGAAGTTGCAGTTCTGATACTACTCTAACGTGAGCGTTTTCTGAAGATAGCCCGGAGCGGAAGGAAATTTAGGGGCTTGAAGCCTGCACCCTGCCAAACAGTTCACTTTTCCGCACCGTGGAGCGCAAGGAATTTCCTCTCGGTCACCTTGCAGCCTGAAACTCATGCTTAATGGTTTAAATACAGAGACAGCTACCCCGTTACATCTCACACTCGTATAGAACCCATCCACAGCAGCTCGGCAGCAACACGACGTACCGGGATACGCCGGGAAGATGTATACATTGCTGTACGCCCTCGACCTGCGAAAGCTTCTAAGTGCCACTTATTTGGGCGTATGTTCATCTTACCGGGACACTAAATTCAAACTAAAGGGTGTCGTTAAAAAAAGCAAGTACGTGAGGCTTGTAGCTACTTGTTGGGGCGAAAATAGGGAAAGTCGGGAACACTTAGGCCTTCTTGTATACGCAGTGTTTTGCATCGCCAAATCGTGGGGGACACACTAGTCGCAGGCTGTGCCGACTTGGCGGCGACGCCGGTGTTTGACGTCGGTGAAGCGAGCCAGCCAGGAGGAAATCAGCAGGCGGATCGAAGGCCAGCAGGGAGGAAAACAGGTCGCGCTCAAGCAGGCGCAGCAATAAGTGAGAAGAAGCAATGGGAGAAGAAAGGAACCGGGGGAGGAAGACTTGTCAGCGGGCCCAGCCAGGCTCGATTTCCTTTGGTCCTCTTTTGTCTCTGCGAGTGTCTCCTCCCTCTCCCGGCCCCAGAAGAACTCTCTGTGTACCCCCCCCCCCCCCCCCCGTCTTTCCGTTTTCCATTCATTTTGCCACCCGGAATTCTGCGTCGTTTATTTACCTGCGTTAGATATGCCTGGCCCGCCAATATGCGCGTTGCGTGTGTGTTTTTTCGAATGCGTTTATTGGTAAACGCTGAGGCAGCGGCTGGCGCTGAAAGGGGTTCAAAAAAGCGGTGAGCACGGCACGATACCCGGTTGTCAGAATGGCTGGTGGAGACGATAGACAGCTATTAAAAGAAAACTGGAGTTTTATATATATATATATATATATATATATATATATATATATATCAAGGTTGCAGTCGTCATTGCCAGTGCTATTCGGCTTTTTTCGAAATATATAATAGGGCCGAATGACGTGTGCTTGTCACGTTTCTTTGATTCATTGATAAATAAGCGAAAATATAAGTCGAGAAAAAATCCGCCGTTTTCCGGGAGCGGGACTCGAACCCACATCTCCGCATAACCGGTGCGGTGCGTTACCCATTACGCTATCCCCACAGCGGCTTCTCTCTCGACTTTAAAGCGGGGGTTTATATTTACAAGAGCTCTGAGGCCGGTCAACTAGCGCCGCCCCTCGACTACCGCGGGAGACGTAGAACGTCTTTCTTTCCCAGCGGCCGCCACGTAGAACGTGGTCGGAGAGAAGCCGAGAAGAAACCCCCGCTTTAAAGTCGAGAGAGAAGCCGCTGTGGGGATAGCGTAATGGCTAACGCACCGCACCGGTTATGCGGAGATGTGGGTTCGAGTCCCGCTCCCGGAAAACGGCGGATTTTTTCTCGACTTTTATTTTCGCTTATTTATCAATGAATCAAAGAAACGTGACAAGCACACGTCATTCGGCCCTATTATATATTTCGAAAAAAGCCGAATAGCACTGGCAATGACGACTGCAACCTTGATATGTATCTTTACCGAGTCCCTCGTCCCGTATCTCTCTGTTCTGCTATATATATATATATATATATATATATATATATATATATATATATATATATGTGGCTTATCTTCGCTTGTTCTGGCGTGACTGCGGCGTCCGCCTTCCTGGGTAGAGAAAGTAAACAAAAATTTTTTTTTGATGCTTTAAAATCAGAAGCGATGCTGTTCCAAAATTTCAAGTTTTACGAGAAAAAAAAAAAGGAGTTCGTAGTTGCTTCGTGTAGACTATACGCAAGCCATTTTTTTTTTCGTTATTCGGCTGGGCATTGGGACAAAGATAGGCAACGTATTCACATGTTCAGCAATGTGCAGGGGAAATGTTGGGGTGGTTCAGCAAAATTTTTGAAGAACTATCTAGCTTTCTAAATATAGTTCTGCTCAACTTACTGCAATTTACTGCCAAACTGGGCCCGACACCGACGTTACCTGACCGCTGACGCACTCGAAGACACGTGTGTGTGGCCCGGAAAGTTGGAATTTCATCACCATCACTACTTTCCGCACTCAGCCCTGAGATCGGTAGTAACGTCTGTCAGGCTGAAACATGTTGGAAGGCGTGGTGTAGAAAATTTCGTTGAATTTTTTTTTTCTGAGAGTCATCTTTGTTGCATTACTTTGAGGAGTTAAACTACAGCAAATCAGATGTGCTTTAGAACAAATTCAGATGTTCTGGCAATTGTAACACACTTGTCCTCCCCTAATGCAACACACAAATGCAAACACGTTCGGCAAAAACAAAGAAAGAGTAAAAAAAAAGCGAAAATTCCGCTCTTTGCCAGTTTCAGAATTTTATGTAACAAGCTTTCCCTCATGAATTTAAATATCGGTATCATCTTCTGGGTTTTGTTTATTTTTAATACGCCCGTACACTGGATGGATAACGAGAAAGAACGGGGATAACATTAGAAAAGCATGGTCGATCTTTTGGGCTACGCTTAGAAATTTGAGTAAAGAGCACAGAAAGAAGGTTTGGCAACATAATTTCGAGGAAGTTCGGGGTATTACGTTCTTTTGCTTCGAAGAACGTCGGTGTCTTCCATCCGAATTCGTAGCGCTTGCGCCAGTTTTCCACCAGGGTGCCTCTCGGTGAATCGGATCTACGGGTGTTTTGAAACTTCACGGGGAAATTTGTAAGCTGACAAGAGGCCGAGAATAGTGCCGTAGCCACGCGGACGGAGAAAAACACTCGTTAGGGTTTACCCCCTCGCCAACGGTTCCCGCATAGGAGAGGGAAACAAAAACCAAACTCGTGGAAGTGCGCAATTTCGGTGAAACTCCGGGCGTGTAAACTCACCGACGCATTACACGGGACGAGCTGAAACAAAACAGCGAAGCGAGATTTCGACATTTGTGGCCTGGGCGACCGACGCATTAGGAGCTTTGGTTGTCGCGAACGGCGGAACGCGATGATGCTTCGCGGAAACCAAAGGAGAGATAGATGGACGGGAGGGAGAGGTGATTATAAACTCATTAGTCATTCCCACCGCATCTATCAGCGACTTGCTCGCGTGCAGAGAGGCAGGCACGGCAGCATTGAGCTCAGATGCAGAAGCGAAGATAGATGTGCGCGACTGCGGTGTTGTGTTCTCGCTTCTAAGTGCGACTCCACTGTGCCTTGGTGGCGTCGATGCTCGGGCCACACGAATGGGAGCCGCCGGTGATTCGAGAACACGGGAATACCGGGAAGAGGCGCATCAGCGGTGTTTTATTACTGACGGAACGAGTGCGAACACTCCAGGCTGTGTGTATGAACAAAGGACACTCTGTACTCGCTGACATCTTTACACACGCTTTTGCACCAAATCTGATGTGTGGGTTTGTACCGGACTTCAATATCGCGCAGAGATAAAAGCATCACATGAAACGTCCGAAAGTCCACAGTTGCTTAAATCTGCTAATTAGTAGGTCTGATGCTATTGATTTTGGGCGGTGTTTGTGAAATGGCGTATTACCTGTCGCAACAAATTTTTAAAGGAACCACGAAACTGTTGCTCGAATCGTCGCCAATCCACGAAAATGTCACCCCAATCTTACTAGCAACGTTACTTTGCTCGGAAGATTGGACAGCTGGTATACCTTCCTGCAATTTTGTTCAACGTGAAACATCGCTGGATGGAGACCGGAAAATACATTTGAAATTATTCGCTCCATCTTGAATAATGTCACGTGCCTAGGACTCTGTGACGCAATTGGGGAAGCAGCCATAACTTGAAAATACTTTTGCACTGATTCAAAGCTGTCGTGCACAAACCGTTGGTCATCGTTTTGCCCTCTTGCCGTAAACTTCAATCCTGGTGGCGCGTATTTATTTATTTATTTATTTATTTATTTATTTATTTATTTATTTATTTATTTATTTATTTATTTATTTATTTATTTATTTATTTATTTATTTATTTATTTATTTATTTATTTATTTATTTATTTATTTATTTATTTATTTATTTATTTATTTATTTATTTATTTATTTAAACGATAGGGTCAAACCCCCCTGGGGTATATTACAGAGGTGAGCATCACTGTCACAACTTTTGACGCATGAAACTAAAAAAAATCAAAATAAAAAATCCCGGGCCATCTCCACTAAGCTGAAAGACCGGGGAGGGACGAAGCATGAAGTGAATAAGTGTATTCTTCGCGCCTTGGCGTTTTTGCCCTTGGAGATGAAACTGTGGGGGGTAGAGGTATACAAGTTTATTGCTAAAGTCTCGTGTCCTTGAAGCACGAAGCGTTCTAGCGCGAGACGTGGGAAATAGAGTGTCCCGCTGTTTTACTACCGTGAATACATGAAACGACGACGATGACAGGAGACGTCGACAGCCGGAGCCCCTAAGGGGCTTTGCCCCTAAAAGAACTTACAATTACTTGTGAACATAGTAGTACAGGAACAGTACAGTCATACGTAGGTATTCATACAATAACGCAATTATCTATTCACCAACTAAGAAACCGAGGTCGCGAAGAAAAGAGACAGAGAAAGAAGAATACGCAGATCAGAAACATCAATTCATATATTATTATCAGCTACCCTACGTTCTTTGTCGGATAGTTGTCTCTCCATATTTCGTCGCGGAGTAATTACAAGCTGCCTTTTCGGCTCTTACGGGTAAAATTTAGAGTTAAGGTTTAACGTTGACGTTTAAGTTAGTTTTTTTTACTTTCAGTAGACTAGCGATGTAGAAGAGACGAGGCAGTGATTTTACGTATTCAGGCCACGTGACTTATTTATAAATTCGGCCCTGAGCTCCCTCCTAGTTTAGCCTCCTCCTTTCCTTGTGTTTAGTTCTGTCAACATCGTAAGCAATTAAAATAGTTCTTTATATTTTATTCTCTAGCAGTCGTTCTTGATGCCACAAATTCAGCAATCCTATCTTGTTTCAGCATTGTGGGAATACTACATAATTTATTGGGCACAACACCGTAAAGCTCGTGTCGTGATGAAGCGATATATGATATTAGCCCATTTTAAAAGCAAATTTTGAGCGCTACCAATCACGAACCCAAGATCTATATATTTTCAACCACTGATGCCGTTAGTTCGCGGCGCTACTGAGCAACCTTTAGACTGAAAACTGTTGGGCTCAAAACGCGGCCTTAAGTAACGCCATGCCCCGACTTACATGTGGAAATTATTCTTTCCTTAACACAAAGACACGGCAAACGTTTCTGAAAGACGGAAATTCGACAAGGGTTTCCACCCGTACGCTTTGCAGAACGAGGACCTCCAAGAAATGCGGATGCCTTTATTGTGTTTTACCCTCATTGTGTGCTGAAAAATCATGCGCGATAACCGCTTTCCTGGAGTTCGCAAAAATGTTTTTGAACTCTTCGGTCTTCATTTGTTCCCAGTATAATGGTTGCGAATACCCGGGTCATTGTGAGCTATCCTTTGACGCACTTTATAATTTTCAAATGCAGAGTTGTTCTCTGTCATTTTCAGCTCTTTATTGAATGTATAATTTGAAATGTTCAGTCATTGGGAGAAAAGTTTAGAATTTTCTTGAATCGTCCCTTGCACAAAAGCAGCCGAAACAGCTCCAAGTGCGCGGCAAACAATTACCAGACGCTAAAACCACGCACGACGAAAAGAGAAAGCAGGAATATCTTCAAATTAACTTTTCAACCTTCCACCGATGCAATGCAAACGTCTTTCAAGGAGCCCACGAACTCGCTTCTGAATGAGATGACGAACCATGACGATCCGAGTGACTGTCGAAACAAAGGACCGGACTGCGCGCCGGAGAAGTAGGAACAAAAAGAAACAAAGAGTGGGACGGGCCCACATGTCGTTAATTGGAGCCTCACCCGCTGGCCCGGATCTCCGCGCGCTTAATGCGAAATTGGTTCGCCGAAGCATCGCTGCAGGCTTGCTTGTTTGTTTGTTTGTTGGCGTACTTGTTGTGTACGACGAGCGCCCTTCTTTCTAATCAAAGGAGCGCTTCACTGTTTCGCATTTAAGCGCATTCCGCTAACTTCTAACACAACATAAACATGGCCAGCTCTTCAGAGTACTGCTTAGGGGCTAATTGCGGGGGCGATTAAGCTGCGCTTGAAAAGAGGCTGAAAAGTTCTTGGTTTTAAGCCCTGATTCACTATCACTCGAAGAAATTATAATTGAGGTAAACTCTTGAGGTTTCGCGAAACAACAGGGCTACTCATACGCGTCGCTACTAACGTGAAAGAGCGTCGTTTAGAAAAGCATCTATTAAATTGTGCATGAGTGATCTTTAGTGCTTGTTACGAGATGTGGCCCTTGAGGTCATTTACATATTCGATATTGTCATTTGTGACATTAAGGGCTTACTACCCTGTTCCTCCTCCTTATGATGGCGTAAAAAGTGAAACTATCATATTGCAACTTTCATTTATTAGGCCTGTCAACTTTGGTTTGTTTTCCTCCTTCAGAAGTAGCTCATTACAGAGCGTTAGTACAAAAATAACAAATAGAGGCACGGCTGTACAAAGCACAGTCGTGATCTATACGATTGGTTAATTCTGCAGGCCATTGAGATCGCTCGTGACAGACCTTTGTAAAGCTCCATACTGGATGCAACAAGCAATATTGAAAGAACGGCGACTGTCTGCCTCGCCTGCATTAGCGTTTCAGTGCTCGAAATGATTCTATTAGCTATGGTTCATACTAGTTAGTGTGTTTGTCGGTCTCATCTGCCGTCAACCGATCCATAAAATACCCTTATTCAATTATTTCTGGTGACGAATGTACTATTGGGCATAAAAAGCATGAATTCAGCAGAATCAAAACCCCACCATCCGAATTTTTATCACGCCTGCACGCGTACGCAAATATTTTCAGCGCAGATTTAAATACAATATATGCCAGTTGTTAGTACTGGGAGCTCTGTTTAGCGTGCTTTGCCGCACAACAGCGCTTTTCGGTTAAGAACAGGGCGCTACCAGGTGCATACATCGATCGCCTGCAGTCAAAGGAAAGCCCACCAAGCCTTACTCGTACATCGATAAAAACGCGAGTTTGCCATGCATGTTTGTTTTCTTTGCGTTCGATTCACGAATAATCCGTAGTGCGTCATGAGCTCTGAAAGTTGATCGCAGAGCTACCGCTACTCGCTGCATCAGCATCAACGTAGCCATTGCCCCAGACTAGTTTTTCCTAGAGGTTTATTTTGGAAGCCAGTACACGCCTTTTTGCTTTCTTTCATCCCGTCACTTGGGTCAAAACACTGCTACAAAACATCGACCTTTTTGTCCTTTGCGCTGAAAGGGAAAACAAAGGGCTGGGGGTTTCTTACTTTCAAAAAACGCTTTTTAGAGACACTCACACCAATGAGCACGTTGCACTTAAAAGAATATAGTGATTCCGCCAGCTTTCAGTGTTCAGGGAATGAACCCTCTGGGCCGAAATGTGTCCGAAGCATTCATCAATGCAACTCGGCCGGGAGCTTTTCGTAGCGGTAGCAACTAATGCTAGGACCCGCTTTTTAGATGCGAAGCATCTCTTGCTCAGGGCTGTGTCCCTCCCTCCCTCGTTGTCGTTGTCCGCCGTCCGCACTCTACTGCGCATGCGTGTCTCTTCGGCCCCGTCAGCGCAGTCCACTACAAAAAGAAATAGTTAGGCGGCCCCCGGTTTCGATCCCACGATTCTCTGGCCGCAACGGGAGGTACGTGGCGCTCTTCCCACTGCGCTACAAACCGAGACGGGAGCATCTGATACGAACGCGCCTTATGTCTTTCACTCATTCAAACTACGTCAAGAAGCTACTGATACAACGAAGGCACGCGAAGCTGAACGTCAACGGAAACGACGAACTGAAAACTAATGGGAACTTCAGTCGACCCCATGGCTGCTTCGCATACTACTCAGTGTTCCCCTACGGGAAGACGGTGTAATTTTTGTCTTTAGGTGGTTATCACGCGAAAACCCAAGGGGTGCTATGGGCCCTCCGGCAGCCTGTAGTGAATAGGAACTGAGAGGCAGCGTTTCAGCCTTTCACAGACAGCCCCAATCTTCTCTCAGCCTTCGTTGGTTCATGCGGTGATGAGGCGTGCGCGTTCTGAGCGCAATCGTCTCGCGAGTATTAGTGCAAGAGTCGAGGAATCCGCAGATGGCCGAGTCCTAGTTCAACTTTGAATTACGTTTGTTGCGTTAGAGGCTACTGCCAGCCTCCACCAATTCCCCCGCAGTCACCGTGCTTACGAAACGAGGAAAGATAGACGTGCTTTTATATAAGCTAAATCTACCACTACGACTACCTATCGAAATAAATATAACGAAGAAACATTCTTTCAGTCCGTGCAACTGACTTTGCCTCATGTTATTTCGCATGACGATTCAGAATCCGTCCAAGGTACAGCGTAAGAGAAAACGTATTCAATCTGGTCGGTCGCAAGTTCTTCACTTTCGTGAAAGCTCTTTCGGCGTTGTCGAGTAAGGGAACTGATTTAGGCGCGGCGGCACACACTTCGTAAGTTGGGAGCCACCTTACACAACACGAGAACGGCGAGCTCATCGTTCCTCCTATGTTACTTTTAAAGCCAGCCAATACCGGGCGCAGTGAGAGAGAGAGCACCTACAAACACTTAAAGCAGTTATGCGGCCAACATTGCTTCACACAGCGCTGCATCTCCGAGCCCTCGCGAGGAGGTCGTCAGCACACCCGCTTCAGCGCTCGGACGGAGTCGGAGGGCATAATCTAGTCCGAATGGCAGCCACTTAAACTGCAGTGCTGCGCGCCAGTCGACCCGTAAATGCACGCCCCGTATACGAGTAGTCTCGACATTGCAGACGAGTCGCAACCGCGCTGCTGCTGATCACGAGCAGCCTCTTCCAACTATGGGTGAGAGCGCGGCGACTTGTGCAACGTCCTTAGCTTCTGCTGGCTTTGAACCAGACTTGAGTGGCTTGCCATTTCTTCACTCTAGCAGCCTCTTATTTTCCCTCTTTAGGTCCTCCACGCTTGTTCTTTCTAACCCTTTTTTTCCATGTGCAATAGACGACGCTTTAGAGGCAGGATGAACGGTAAAGGCGGCTTCGTTCTGTCAGGGTGTTGTTCGGCGCGCGTTCTTTCTCGTCTGTGAAGACAGCGGTGGCGCTTGAGGCAACTTGGCTAAAGTCGGGACCGTGTTCCCGTTCGCATCAGCTCGCAAGCCGGGGGCGCGTCTTTCCTCCCTTTTTCTTTCGGCTTCCCGCCTCGCGGTTGCACCTTTCTCTTTCACCCCGGTCTTTCGTAATCACCCCGGGCACGCTGCAATACCCTAATTCGCAACATACGAGATTCCAGAGCGGAGGAGTCGCATTCTGCGCCCGCAGGAAAATAGCTGCCGAAAGCGCTGGCGCGGGAGAAAGTTCTCCTTTCCACCGGACGGGAAGAATTTTTGCGTTTTAACGCCTGGCATCAGAGGCATTGAAGAAAGTGTGTACGAGGGACAGGCCAGCGATGAGATGATGGGATTTGTGGGTGCATGGACGACAGACAGGCCGTACGCGATGTTTGCGGTACGTTGGCATGACGCATTAAAATTCCCAGAATATATACGGCAAGCCCGAGTGAGGGTGCAAGCCGAAACCACTCTGCGGACAGAGCGCGACAGTCCAGCCGGTTTCATTGTTCCTTCGCCAGGTTATGCCTACCGCTCTCTTGTTCGAGTTGTGCTCGCGCAGATAACTCGGGCACTTTGGGAAGCACATGGCATCCTTTGCATTGTCTTGCGTCGTTACGGTGTTTGTGTACGGAACATTCGTCGTGGCATACTTTCGCAGCACGTGCGAACGTCAAAGAACGCGATCCCATTACCGGCGCTATCTGGACTATACAGCCGCCGCGGGTGCCAGTGGCAACTACGACGGGGATATTACCAGCGAAGGGATTTCACACACAAGCTCACGTGCCAAAGAGAAAGGAAGGACTGTAGGAACTTTCGCTTCGGGCTCGGAGTTGACATTGCCGTCGTCAATATGCCATTTCGGTTTAAACTGTGCGTAGGACACCCTTTTTTTGTCGCTTCGTACATCCACGTGGATATATTCTTTCAATCAAATGTTCCTCCCGTGATAGCCGATGGGGCTCTACATTTCCGGCACTCGGTTAACGGTTTATGCTGGCCGACAAGACAAACAGGTCTTTGGACTACACTCTGTAAGTCTACGGTGCCTTATTACTGTCGGTATAATGAGACTGAAAATTATGCTTGCAACCTCCGCGATATTTTATGAAGGGAAAATGTCACCATCTTTTGTTGAAAAATTGCTAGATTGCGGAAGCGAAACGCGCTAGTGAAAGATTTGTGACGCTGTTTAAGCGTGACGCCGACCCGCTTAATTCTTAAAAACCCAGCGCATTTGCTGCCCTTCCTTTTTTGGTACGCCAACTACTCTCTACTGCACCTGAACACTGTCACTAGGACAATATGACAACAAGGATAATCCTTCATCATCATTACTTCATCTTCACGCTCTCCGTCCTGTAATGGTGTGACTGCGCCGCACTGGTCAACTGTGATGTGGTTGTGCTTGTACAGTTAGCCATCGACGGGCGCGTCTATTCAAGCATTGATGTCGAATTTCTCGCCGCAGCTACGATGTGGGTTTATACAACACTGAGGTCGCGCTATTGTACAGCGCGCTTTATCGACAGCTGTGATGAATGGCTGTATTTTTGACACTGCTGCGATACCGATTTTGATAGGACGCCGGAGCCTACTCCGGAGTTTTGAGGTCTCGGGCGCTGAAGAATTCTCCAGTATCCTAGCGTTCATCACTTTCGCATTAAAAAAAACAAAAAAACGTCCTTCACACATAACAGCGAGTAGGCGTTTGCTTATAGTCCTCCTCTAGAGGCCAATGAATGTCGTCCAACATCATCTCACTAGTTGCATAAATGGTTCTGTGGAGACTATCGGTTTGACTTTCTGAAAGCGTTCTTAGAACACGAAAGTGACGTAAGAGAGCGAAGCCAGAGTCACATTCTTGAGGTTCCGTCGGTTCACAAAAACTTCTGCTTTCAGCAGTGACGAAGTAAATGCGCTGATTCTCTATCAATGATGAATGGCGTGACGCTACCTCCTGTGTCCATTTTATTCCCGTTGTGCAGTAGATCCTTCATATAGGTGCACAAAACGGACTATTTTGACATCCATACAAAATAATAATTCCGCCCTACCACGTGCGAGTTCGACCTCCTAGCAGGTGGCGTCCGCTAAGGTGATTACTCGTAGAAGCCTGATGTGGAGCGTGCGCTGTCTCGATAACAAGGCCGTAGCACAGAACACCTGAAATGATATAGTCGTTGCGCGTATCACCCTATTCTAGTTACAAGGCATTCATCTGGCTCAGACTCCAAACCGGCCAACACCCATTAGAACCACCCTATCATATCCCACATATCCCCCTTATGCCAGCACTGTCGCCTCCCCCTCACCACCTACCACGCAGTCGTTTCTTCCCCACACAACCCCCACCCTCAACCAAGCCCCACCCTTGAGCAATGAAGGACTGCATTGAAGGACTGCATTGAAGAACAGATGAAGGACTGCATTGACCCAATCATCCCCGAAGTAACAGCAAAGCCTCATCACTAGAGCCCTGGAAGCAGCGTGGTCAAGCGGCCTCCTGAACTAAGGGGGGTGAACTTACATCCCTACCCACAAGCTTACGGCGACATATGTTTAATACTGCTACTACTATCCGCGTTTTACGTTCTTCCATAGTGTATAAATGTTGCGCAGTGTTGCAAGTAAATTTCTGAATTTCAAAAAAAAAAAGAAGAAAAAAAAAAACATTCCTATCGTCCCAATGAAGTACTCTGGTGGGAAAGGACTTGTTTGCCTTGCTAGTCCATTTTCTTGCTTGGTTCGATTGTGCAGTCACAAGATTCGTCCTCGCATTTTCTGCACTCGGCGACTTTTTCAAAGACAGGTCAAGTGTGATTTTTCTTTTTGCGTCATAAAATACGCTCGCTTTTATTGCTAGTGTACCGTAATCGGTGACAGCGGTTTCTTAAACACAGCGCCCCGGATCTGAGCTGAACTGTTTGCTTCTTTTGCTATCGGTATTTCCCCAAACTCGTACAGCTGCACAGGAAATACCGAGGCGTAACCTTGCGTCATGATCACAGAAAAAAATTCCCTAATTGCGCGTAAGTACAGCATTTACTTTTTTGATGCGCTTTGCTACAGATTGTTTTATATAGCAGGGAGAAGTATACATATTTCGATCCAAGATATTGTACGCCGGGAATGGGTAGCAAGATACGCACCAACGCACTCCCAAAAAGTTCGTAGCATATTTTGAGTGTGTACTATCTTATCTTAGCAAACCCACTCTTGAAGATCTTCCCAATCCGGCAAAATAAATGACGAGCTGTGCATTTTAGTTGGGGTTAATAATAAAACGTAAAAAGTGTGATTCAAAGCATTATGACATAACACCCATAGATGTGCACTTCTTTTCAAACGCCCCTGAGCAATAAAAGCTGCGCATAATATTTAACCAAGGGCACTAAACTAGTACAGGAACTTACGTCTCGCCATACACGTAAGTTACCTGAATAACATTATTTTAAGCTGTCGCTTCTTTAATGCTTCGAAGTCTACCCTGTCATAAATAGACCTCGGAGGTAATATCAGCCTTCTCTACGGCTTTTAGTGGCGACCAGAAGCTGCCCGACGTTGCATTCGATATTGAAGCATAAAAAAAAGGGAGTGGCTCCGGCAGCGTTATACCATTATACGTGAGCTGCGAAACAAAATACCTGGAATTCCGACACCACTGAGAAGTATAACAATCTAATAACAAATGTGGGCTCGGAACCCGTCTTACGTGTTCGCATTGAATTATACGTAGTCCAAAAGATTCATTTCGTGAGTACTGTAGGCAGCAGATTAACAGCCTATGGCAGCATTGTGTCACTTTGCAGCTTTACGGCATCGCAGAGACCGGGAGGAATCTAATAAAAGAGAAAGTGAGGGCATTATTGTGTACATGGCGTACAGCTGCGCAACTAACCTATTTAGGGCGAGTCATCGTCCCTTAGCTGCCAAAGATAATTTTAGTTGAAGAAGGTGTGAATCCAGAGCCAGTTTTGTTATACTTCAGTATTGAAAATTGAATGTATTTTATGTATTGCTAAAATTACATGCGTTGCTTCATTTTTAGTACTGTGGACACGCCCTCTGCTCCTATAATTCACAAGGTTCAGAAGGGTAGTTTAGCTTAGACATGATGAAGACGCGTAGAAGGCCGCGCATTCGTTGTGCTTACAGGAGATGATGTCCCAAGACAATTTTCTACACAATATGTGCGATTTCTCGGTCAAAAGATACCATGGACACGAAACCGATTACCAGTTCCTTCATCAGGAGTAACTAATGACACACGGGTTTCTGATTCGTCCGAAACAATCCCGATAACCCTTTTTAACCCAAAATGCAGCCCCGTCGCGGAGTTTAAAACTCTGCCCGGTGCAGATTTTTGCTTTAGCCTTTCGAATAGATGGCACCCAATCGACCGTTCTTTGGTCTTCAAGAAAGCGTTTACATTCCCACCACTGGATCTCCGCTTCCGGAGGTTTTCGCACACAGAAATTGCATTGCCGCTTCGCTACGTCAGAACGTAAAAGACAAAAAGAAAGAAGTATCTTCCGATGGCGCAGTAATTCACTTAAAACGACGCCAGTGAGCGTATAGCACACTCTTTTGACTTCCGCTATTCCATGCGCTTCGCTGTAATTTTATATTTCGTTTCCTGACTTCATGGTATACTTCGTTTATAATCTTGTTCTGGTGGTGAAAATTCGCCAAGGACGCACCGCTACCCGAGGAGGAGGAGCGTGGGCGCGGGATAGGATGAACGAAACTGAGAACAAACAAGTACAGAAGGTCTAGTTACACGTTGGAAGAAAACGCCGGGAGAAGAGGAAGAGGAAAAAAGCAAAAAAAGGAAAAAAAAAAAACAAAATCCACAGCCGGCGCGGCCTGATCACGGGCACGGTGTGTGGTGTGCGCAGCGCGTCTCTTTGCGGCGCGAGCGGGAGGAGGCAGCCTCGGCCGTCCACGTCGTCGGCGGGCAGCCAATAAATAATGGTGGCGCCGCAAGGGACACCACAACGGGACGAGACACCAGAGTAGAATTTAATTACCCGAGCATCCGTCTTCTTCTCCTCCTCTGCCTCCTCTCTTCCCCCTCTCACCCCCCTCTTCTCGGGAGCGTTCCCTCTCTCTGCTCGTGCAATCCATACCCCACCTCTTTCTTTCTTTTCTTTTCCCACCACGAGACTTTTCGAGAAACTGCTCAAATGAAGCAAGGGCAAAACAGGGACAGGTGATGGACGCGAAAGTGGAAGAGAGAGAGAGAGAGAAAGAGAAAGAGGTAGAAAAAGGCGGCTAGTTAGCGAGCTTACCACACAACTTTGGTGGAAGCGGGCGAGAAGCTTTCGGAGCTTTACCCGCAGCAACTTTTCTCTTTTCTCGCTTCCTTTTTCCCCGCACCTCGTTCGCATACGCCCGCGCTCTAAATCTACGGCGAGTCCTGGGAACCTCCTCGTCATTTTATTCCGCCTCTCTTTTTCGCCGGCGTTCAAGCCTTTCCTCCCCTTTCGCTGCCTCCCTTTCGCTCTGCTTTGCTTTGTAGGTGACAGCCTTCTGGTGCAACCTTGAGCGATGGTGTTCAGACGCCGCTTCGCGGAATGTAAAGATTGGGGTGGGGCGCAGCGGGCAGCCGCAGGCGAGAGGAAATTAGACGAAAAAGGGAGCAACCCTGGGGGATGCACAAAACGAAGGGATGCAGGAGAAGGGAGGAGGAGAACGAAGTTCCAGCGAAGAAATAAGTAAAGACGGGGGACGGGACGCTGTTTACTCCGGCAGCAAGTTGGAGGAGGCCCCTGAAACAACGACCAGCGCAGGCTTGCGGTGATTCGGCATCATTAGCGCGAAAGAGTACTTCCTCCCCCTGCGGGCAGGTGTTTCGTTCTTGGTCCTGTTTAGTTCCGCACAGCGCGGAGTACAACCTTTTTCTCCGCACCGGTACGACGTTTCCTCTACAGACTTCGCCCAGCGCAGTTTTTTGCTTCAACCTAAATGAGCCGCCGGCATTCGTTCGGCCACGCACATCGCCAGCCTTCGTCTTCGGCTGTTTTGAATTACCCTAACCAACTTGTGTGCGCGGGTAGTAGCTCGTTAGAATTGGGCTTTCCGGCCCTTAAACTGACGCGCACAAATTCGAGCGAGGGGATAAACAAATACCCACAGCGACCACTCGCAAACCCACCCAAAGAACACATGCGCAAACAAACAAGCAACCAGGCCAGTCTGCGCACACGCTCGCACTGCCTTCCAGCTAGTCGACGTCCGCATATCTTATGCACTCAAGTTTAGTTCTGCTAACTGGTGCACAGCGCTGAAACAGACCTTCCGCGTGATGGTAACACGCCTGTGCATAAACCGGAACTATTTCCTTGTTGTATCTCGCCTTGCTTTGCCTTTTTCCACTGGTTAACATCAAACATCAGCCAAACGCTCAGATGATAGCGAATAATGAAGGCCCGGTCGCAGATGTTGGAAGACCGGGGCGACAACGTAGAGACTTCCTTTAGTCAGAAAACTGTCAAGTTTGGAACTCCCTAGAATTTTGTCCGTAGGAAAACAATGAAACGCTCATGGAGAAATATCTCTTTGAATGACTTATTTTTTAACTACCCGCTTGCTAATTGTCTCACTGCGCAGTGTGGAAAAGAACCTATGCCAGAAATGCGGAACAGATGAAAAATGGGCAGTCAGGTCGTTGTCAACGCGTAAGCAGAGGCATACTGCCAGGAAGTGGAAATCGTGCAATCACTGTTTAACCCACTAACCTTAGTAAGAGTTTCACCCGTGTCTTACGGGGTCATACGTTCTCCGCGATCTGCAGGCTATGAACCCCAAGCCAAAAGTTATATTTTGCCGTAAAGTCAAGTAAAGCAACACCCTGAGTACGCTAAACTAAAAAAAAGTAAAATAAAAAGAACGTGGCGTTCTGAGTTTCTTTTCTTCCTTCTAATATAAACAGTGCATGGCCGGAATAAATTCGGGTGCATTTGCATTTGACCCCATTACAGGAGCCACATAGAGATAAGGCCATGCCTGTGCTTGAACCCCTAGGCATTACATTTATATTGAACTGCTTTTGCCAGCAAATCTGCGCAGGCCGGCTGCGAGAGTTCTCATCTCATGACATTATTCACCGAGTGAGTAAATGCCGCGACGAACCGCCACCCTATCTCCGTCATCGCTAATCATAGTCTAGTGGTCTGCGTCAAACGTCTCCTCTCTGTTACATCGAAATGGTCACCTTATTAACGGAAGATGGTTGTCTTTGGTCTTCGCGGTACCTCCAAATAGTAAGACAATATGGTCAACTAGCCGACGACGGATTTTAAAGCTCCTGATATCGAAACACGTTTTGACTATTTTTGGCCCTGCGTAGATACGTTTCCAGACACTTTTCTACGTGGTAATGCCATAGTCTGTAGTTATATACCTGACTATACTGTTTTAAAGCTTGAATAAGGTGGGCACGACCAACTGCACGAGGCTCCTCAATCAATCAATCAATCAATCAATCAATCAATCAATCAATCAATCAATCAATCAATCAATCAATCAATCAATCAATCAATCAATCAATCAATCAATCAATCAATCAATCAATCAATCAATGAATGAATGGATGAATGAATTAATTAATTAATTAATTAATTAATTAATTAATTAATTAATTAATTAATTAATTACTTAATTAATTAATTAATTAATTAATTAATTAATTAATTAACTAATTAATGAATGAATGAATCGGTCGATCGATCAATTGAGTATTAATTGATTAATTAATTAGATAGGTAAACATTTGGTTCGCTTAAAAATTAGTTCATATATTAATTGAATAGCCAATTGTTTGATTATACTTTATAATATTGCAATTATTAATTTGTTTAAATATTTATTTGACTAAGCTAATCATACAATGTCATTATTTTTTAAATAAATTGACCAATTATTTTTTACCTACGCAGACGTCATCTAACATAGAAAACTCGTTCAAGCCGCTCGCTTCAACACTCGCTCACATATGCATGTCAGCGAAACAAAACAATTTCATCGAACTTACGAATACACTTTACAATAATTCTTAGTTAGCCTACACACTGCCGCAGTCGGTGCCGCAATCACGAACGAGCGGAATTGTTCAAACTGCTGCGAGAACGCTTATCTTGCGAAGGCAAAAAAAGAGGATAAATAGAGATAGCGTCCCAGTTCTGGCCCGAGGTCCTCGGATCTGACCTTCGTCGCCAGCCGGTTGGGCATGAAACTACCGTTCCGCACAGTGTGCACGCAGTCGTGCTTAAACGCGTCACTAGATGGTTGGCAAGCTCCGACTGCGAGCGGCCGCTCTGGCAATAGGGAACGCGTCAGCGATTCGCGCTACCCCCTCATCACCCGACCACCAGCGAACCCCGGGGCTACAACGCCGGTGCCAGGCACGGACAGCGATGATATCTGCCTCGCCCATGCCACGGAAACCGCCAGCTCGCTCGCCTGTCGGTTGGCTTCCATGCGCGCTCGGGGGACACGCGGAAAGGCGGCCGCGCGGGGAGGGAAGCCACGAGGCCGGCAGCGCTTTCGGTTAGCCCTGGGTGGTGTCATTAGTTTAACTCCCGTAATGAGTCGTTCCCGCGTGTGCTCCCTGGGCCATGTGGGATCGCGGGACCAGAAAGTCAGCGAGGGCACGGCTGCAGCGACGGGGGCGGATGCTGGAATTTGTCCGGCAGCAGTACACGGAAACAAGGGAGTCCGACGACTAACTGCTATATACGATGAGGAAAAGAAAAGAAGAGAGGACACAGTGCCGAATGTTTTGGGTGGCTCGGGGTATGTAGGCCGAGAATACGGCCTCCCGGCGTGGAATGTGCGTATTCAAAAGAAACGCGTCCACCTCACGACTGTACAGATAGTCGGGAGGTGGATGGTTGCCCTCGGTGGCCGAATGCGTGGTTCTGCGCTTTGTCGGCTCGTCTTCCGCTACAAATATGTGCCGCACTGCGACGACAACGTACCCAGCGAAGCACAGTAATTGTGGCAGCAGGAATATTAGATTTCGGGTGCAAATCGCATTTCAGAATTGAATGATAAGTTTGAAACTGTGAACCAGAACAAAACAGCATAGGCAGAGTTTATGGCTCGCTGAAGACTAAAGTAGGTTGGTGAGTGATCACAGCCGAGCAAAGTTGGTCATCATGTAATAGCAGATTAAGCAATTTTCAATAGGATAATTCCCAAAGGGCACGCATGAGAATCAAGCTCCGCACTAGCCTAGCTACTACTCTTTCCAAGTGTGAGAAGAACCACTGTCACGCTCACAAATAGCAGTAGCACTGTATCATTTGTTTTTCGAAGGGTTGCAGCGCACATAAAATAATTGTTACCTGATTGAGTTTTTTTCCCTCTGTTTAAATTGACGGCAACGACCCCATGACGAAAAATTTCCACGAGTGCATTCCTAACAGCCTAGCTGCACAGAGGTCTTCATAGAATTATGTTATCCTGATTTCAAGGAGGAGGGGGACAGAAAATTTCAATAAAGTCGTGTTATTGTTGTCTATGATGCTGGGTGAAACGGTTCACCATAACAGCCTATTTCATTTCTTATTCGCCCCGCGCTTGATCAACAGACTTCGGAACTTCAGGAACTTCGGAACTACAGAAAGCAGCAATACGATAATTTACGTGTTTTCTACCGTTGCATCTCCAGTAATGCGGGCTAGATTCTTTTTACTGTTTACATAGTGTGTGCAGCTTGGACTATGTCCGCCTACGTATCTGCAGGCTTTTACAGGCTGTAGCTCGTTTTTTTATGCGTAGCATTCTTTGCCAAGTACCCCCCACAGCCAGGACCGTGTAACGCCCTGGATTACCACAAAAATGCAAATATTGCGGAAGTCCCACCTTTAGCGCAAGTGAAAATCAATTTGTTTAACAGAATTTTTAGATACTAAAAATAAAAAAAATTATAAAAAATTTATGGAGAATGCGAAATGTGTAACACCGCGCATTTCCGCAATAATGCACAGTTCGCATTGGTTCCACCTGTAATTTTTATAATAGCACAAACGGAGAATATTGGTTGACCGAAATTTTGAACAACAGAAAATAAGATATAACAAAATATCAAAAATGGCGAACCATGTATCTCCGTGCATTTCCACAAAATTGCAGATTTCGCGGAAGTTCCACCTGTAATCATTTTAATAGCGTAAGTGGAGATAATGGGTCAAAGAGAATTTTGAAAAACCGAAAAAATTGGCTGTGAATAACTCACACTCAAGACAAGCGGCACAACGGTGCTACGCATTGCTAGACAATTCTATGAATTTATCCAGATTTTTTTAGGGACCTGGAACACGGCTCCTGCATACCGTGTTCACAGACACACGCGCGCAGACTAAGAGAGAGAACAAGAGCGAACGGGAAAGAGACAGAAAAGAGTGAAGTAAAAAAAAAAAGAGATTGAGTCTGAGAGAGAAAGCAAATAGGATAAGAAGAGAATTTGAAGGAGAAAAGAAGGGAGTGAGCGAATTCGGGGCAAATACGAGAGAGGTACGAAAGGGAAGCGACAAAGTGATGTGTGATCAGGTGACGCGGAGAGAAAATAAAAAAGTCAGGAAATGAGAGAGCAAGAGAGAGAGAGAGAGAGAGAGAGAAATGAAAGGATGATTTGTTGAAGACCGTTTATAGGGTTTGTGGTCGCAAATGTGCTCATTCGCTCACTGTGCCATCGCGAGGACTAAGCCTCCCATCTCCTTGCCAGACTCGCGACACCATCTTTCGATGCACACAGCGCTTGCTCCGGCGCTCGGCCGCTGACGTCACGGTCCCTGCTGCGCAAGCAGGGTGTCCCGCTTCCCAAGTGAAGTAGAGGGATGGCGTCGACTGAACCCAGCTGAGCGCACCAGGTGCGCTCACGCGCGCCCACAGGCACACACGGACACACGCATATAGGCACGCAAGTACACATGCACACCCCGTTTCTCTTATGCTAATATAACGCTACACAGTGTACGGCGACGCCAACCAGCTCCGAACCTTGCTCCCAGCTTCGGCTGGTGAATAGTGCACAGACGGGCGGCTACAGCCAGGGAGTCCTGGACTGAGGACACACTTAACTGGTCCGGAGTGGCTACAATCAGAAGTATTATGAAGTATAAAGTTTATTCTCTCTCTCTCTCTCTCTCTCTCTCTCTCTCTCTCTCTCTCTCTCTCTCTCTCTCTCTCTCTCTCTCTCTCTCTCTCTCTCTCTCTCTCTCTCTCTCTCTCTCTCTCTCTCTCTCCACTGCGTAGGAGCATCGCCTCTAAACAAATAGTGACCGAAGCGTCTTTTAAACTGAGTAACTTTCACTCTGTCATACGGAACCTTAACTGGTATGCTGAGGGCGTGATGCGCCAGACCGCGCATGAAATAGAAATCGCTTATTTGGCGTTTCTAGCCCGAATAAATGCGTAATTCAGTGCAATAGACCTTCCGATTCTATAATAGCAGCTTCTCGCGTTTTCTCTACGTCCACACCAGGACCGAAGCTCTCACAAACCATTTTGAGCAGTGCCACAGGTTGGACCGCTGTTTATTTCTTCCATCGTCTCCGTACGCCGCGGTGCGACGGAAAAAGCCGGCATCTCCACTTACACTCCCTCCGGCAGATTGGAACGGCCAAAGCAACGCCGCAGCGCCGGAGCTGATTGTGGAGGCTAAGCTTTGAAGCGGCTTGTTTATGCTCAAATGGAAGTTACGCACTCGATTGAGCGATTAATTCTCTGGTTGCTCCCTTTCAGAAGTATTGAAAGATGCCAACCAGTGTTTGACATTAAATGCACCGCTTTTCCTCCTGTAGGCTTCCCAATTCACACGTGTTTGCCTTCATAACCAAATGCCAGGATTACTTCAACTCGACCCTGAAGACAGCTAGCGAATTTGTTTCAATCTAAAGTGCCGCTGTGTCGTTGCCCACCCTTGTCGTATTGATTTTGTCCATTAAGCAAGCATATTAAACGATGCCTTGCCTTTCCTCATTTCCCTGTTCGCGTTACGATGAATCAGAAGCGAACGAGGTAACGTCGCGTATAGTGGCATAACGTCAACTGAACATATGACTACCATTTAACGAACGATTTTGTTAGTTTTGGGGAAATTAGTGCTTTTTTTCAGGAGCTCCACCGTCTTTGGCTGCTGCGGGCCACTTGTGAGAGCTTTCTCTGGGGGTTCATTTTTAAGGTTTAACAATTTAGTAAAGAAGGGGCAAGCAAAAATTTTCTTTAGAAGTGACTGCACACTCCCCGAAGACCAGATCAAAAGCACAACGTTTAAAGTGTAAAAAGATAGGTGACCCGAAACAAGACTTTCAACGGGGCTCTTGTGCTTTCTTAGCCTATCGTTGACACACCTCTCCGTCTGGCCATAATGGCTCTTACCGCTAGTGAAACGGATACTGTAGTTTAAAAGACAAAAACCGCGTTCTTTGCTACAAAGGGAGAGGGTGTAACTGTTGGACAAGGACTCTACAAAGACAGACAGACAGAGACAGGCAGACAGACAGGCGGACGAACGGACGGACAGACAGACAGACAGACAGACAGACAGACAGACAGACAGACAGACAGACAGACAGACAGACAGACAGACAGGCATGCAGGCAGGCGGACGGACGGAGGGACGGACGGACCAAAACCTGGAGGCACTGACGGCCAACATAACCCACCGGGAAGTACAGCATGGGCGGGAGTTTAACCTAACGCGCACCTCAGTAATTAGCTTCGCGAAATACTTTTCTGCGGTTTAGCCACCACCAGCCAGCTAAAATGCCAGAGAACTGTGCAGAGATGGGAGTTGGGGCAACGACCGCTGCACAGCGTTCTCGCCGTGTGATTGACGTTTCTGGCAGCACAACCACTAGAAAAATAAGAGCGCACAAATGAGCCCGCGAGAAGACCCTGTTAAAGTAATGGTACCGGGTAATCACACCAGCCGAAATTGCTCTGCCACACTGCACGCAGCGTCGGCGCATACCAGCGGCATTCACGCAGCCACCACTGCGTGTGTGTTGCGCAGGTCTGCGTTCGCGCTTCACGCACACTTCCAAAATTCCGCCCCGTATTTTTTTCGCGAATAAAGGATTCCTGCTCGGGGCACGGTTATAACCCTTCCTCTCTTCGTCCCTCCCGCTCTCCCGTCCGTTTTTTTCCTCTCTTTCTTAAAAGTCCGCGTTTACGCAGGTCGGTGCACTAAAAGCCGTTCCCGAAGCAGTACCCACGCGCGCTTCTAAGGTATTGTGTAACAACAACGAGAGACGCACTGACTTTGAGAGAGACAGATCGAGAAATCTGCTTTTTTGTGCAACATACGAAGCTTTTATCGCGCCTTAACCTGTAGTCCTCGCTGAATAGTTCTAAGTTTATTTTGTTGACTTAGGTAGCAAAAAAAAGAATAACTGAAGTACTAGCAACTGCGACGATGGCTTGATAGGAGGTACAGGCCATGGAGGCAGGGCAGAAGCTCTCTCATTTTTTGGGTGTTAGCAGCAGAGTCATCTGTTTTCAAGCGAACTGCCGCCAACGCTCCAGATTGAAAATAACAATCTGCTGCGTAGTGTCGTATGGTTATTCCGCAAGAGTTTTATGACGCGTAGGGCGGATGCTCGCGCTGATAAATAGAGCGTTGCCACAGTCCCTTCAAAGGCGACCTAACAGCGCATAGTAAGGCTACTCAGGAGTGCTATTATGCGAGTACGCGCGGGGAAAAAGAGATGAAGAGAGCAAAAAAGGAGATTATTAGACCTTGCGAGTCAGCGGCTCTACCTGCTATCTAAAGGATACCGCGAACCAACTCCTGCATTGCAAGCGAAACACGGCCGACGCTAACGAGGAATTACCCGACATCGTTTCTAATTCGGCCATGTTCTCTGATACTCGGTACACTCTCACCACCGGTCGTCTTCGTTCCTTTTTCTCTTTTTCGTTCAATTTCTTCAGGGCATTCTGTAAGCCCACGATTTGCTGATCGGAGCGGCAAAATTGCGCCTCGGAAAAGCCTCGACGAGATGTGCCTTTTCGCATACGTGTGCGTACATCGCAACGCGTGCCTTCGGGAGAAACATGCCCACCCACTTCCAGGATCCGAGAGAGACGAAGAACGCTACAAGGTGTATCTTGTGCGTACTTTGTTTCAGAAGGTAACTTTTCAGGTTTGTGGTTTAAGGGCGCCAACCTTTCTTTCAGCAGCATCGGCTGGGGAAATAGGCGTATGCATCAACGCTTCTTTTTCCTGAGAAAAATCGGGCGCACGCATTTCCTTTGTTATAAGCACCATACATTTCCCTTTATCGTGCTTCTCATTCTCTTTTCCCATTGGGGATGCACGATGCGATGCTGATTGTTTCACGGAACGCCGTGTGCTTTCCAGGAAACTACGCCGGCATTCGTCGTATAACTCGCGCAGCGGGGATGAAAAGGGAACGACGGAATGCAAAAACAAGTCTCTATACTCCATCTCACAAACTGGTTGCAGAATGACGGAACGATGGGAGCTGTGCAGCGCCATATAGCGCTCTCTTTGCGTGTTCTGTTCCTTAATACTGAAAGTAAATTAGGCGTGGTTGTGCATATTGGGGCAATTAGAATTCCTGTTTACCGTTATAAACTGTGCTTTTAAAGGATCGTTTTAATTTGATCGTTTTGTAATGTGCTTTGATTTTGCACTTTCCACATAAAAAAATGCGGCCAATCGACCCTGTGAAGCTGGCTGGAAGGCGAAGCTGTAAACGACACCCGCAACTATTATCCATGCGACGTCACTTCAATTCACAGACGTGGCTCTAAAAAGAGTTAAACCAGAGACAAGTGAAATGCATTTAACCACACCCTTTATTACTTAAACGAGATATTATTTGCTAAGGTTAGTTCATTGCATGATTGATGAACGGTGATTGGTTATATTGGTGAAGCACATGAGTGAAAACAGTTTTTTATAAAATAAAAGGAAGCTCAAACCCGACGATCTCAGTTCTCCGTCTCTGCTGCCGCCGACGGAGGTGACGAGATCGGCGGCAGAGACGGAGAAGTGAAATGCCATGCATTGGTGTTAACTTTGTTTAATATTTAGTAACTCCTAGCGTATCCGCAAGGGAAGCACACGGCCGCTACACGTGCCGTGGTCGGAGCGCACACCGTGCGAGAGGTGGCGTGGCGCTATCACGTTGCATTACGCGAGAACGCAGGGGGCAATCCCGCAGACGTGCTTGGTGAGTGCACCGTCTGTCTCTCCAGTCTCCGCGTGGGCTCTTAGCTCAATCGATAAGACAACGGGCGCTCTCTCCGTTTCTTTATTCGTTGCAGGTTCGATTCCTAGCGGTGCCAGCAACTTCTTTTATTTGTTCACGGGAGTTTTCTGCTGACAACAACGGTCGCGACACAACTCTTGAGGGGTAGAAGTGAAACGCTTCGTTTTAAAAGGGCTGCTCTAGGCACTTTTTGTTTCTTATGTCTGTGCTGTTTAATTAGAAATGCTGCCAGCTTCCTATACACATCGCCTGTGACCCTGGCCGGTGTGCTTGGTTTGGAGTCGCATGGGGGGCTTTGCCTATTAAGCAGCATTAGCTATTTTATAGGGAAGATGTCAGCTGCACATCGCGTTTATACCGCAATCATCCTAATCGGTCTCAAGGCCTGCATTTGGAGGGTGCTCCATCGGAAGTAAAATTAGGCCGCGGCGAAAGTAGCAAAATGAACGCACTATGGAGGGAAACTAGTATGGCGTTCGTGGACCGTTATAATGATAGTTTATGGCAACTGAAGCGATAATTTGTTTTGGTTTCTGCCTAAGCCACTAAAGGCTGCGAGGCAAGCCAGCGCTGCACGTCCCAGTCCTCGCGCAAAAGGCATCGCCGCAGTGCAACGTGATTAGAAGTGGGACATGTGCGGTGCGCGCCAGAGTCACGGATGGCGAGAAGCAGGAAAAACGTAATAAAGAAAAGACCCGGAATGGACGTTTTGGCATCGGGCGCAAAGTAACAGCCGGCGCAGAGAAGTAAAAGAAAAGTGCAACGATGCGCGTACTCCTTGCCGCGTGCTTGACGCGCACACAAGAAGAATGGAGAACATCCTACCAACTCGGCGAAAATGGTATAATTGCCTTGTATTCTTGCCCTGCATTTCCACTAAAATGTAGATTTGGCAAAAATAATCCCGCTAATCGTTTCAACAGCGGAAGAAGAATTTCGAAATGAAATTTCGGAAAACCAATGCAAATAAATAAAAATAATTTTTTTTTTACGAAAACTAACTGACGCAATAATAATATGTGTAATACATTTTCTCCCAAAAACGAGAGGAAAACGCCGCTTGAACTAGCGGTGCAAGGCTGCAGAAACAGCAGAGCTGACGGCCCCTGTCCCTTAGTTCCACGCGCAATCTTGGACGACGCCGTTGTACACGAGCCTTTATACCATGAGTTTCGCAGTGACGTCACGGCTTGACGTGCGCCGGTGAGGATCGGCAGAGCCATGCCTAGGCTAGCGAAGCGAGCGCGAAGCCATGCACAGCTGCGTCACGGGTTACTAGGCAACGCGAGGTGACGTCATCGCTGCACGAGCTTTTTTTGTGTGTGCAACAGACGGATAACTCTGCTGTTGAAATATCAAAGATGATGCCACCGTGTGACGCAATGCCTTTGCACAAAAAAAGTACAACTTCCGGAAGAAAATAGCGTAAGTGGAGATAATTCATCGAACGGAATTATGAAAAAACAAGAAAAAACTACGAAATGTCAAAATTTTGCGGAATTGAAATGACCGAATAAAAATATGCATCTTACATATCTACCCTTGAAAAACGAAGGCTAAATTTAAAAAAAAAGCCTGTAGAGGAACCACGAAAACACGAAAATAGTGAAAATGGGTCAACCTTCCAGTTGGACTTCATTTAAATATATTGGCTTATCACAATAACAAGCATAGGGATCCTAGCGCG
This sequence comes from Haemaphysalis longicornis, assembly GCF_048455015.1. NCBI lineage: Eukaryota > Metazoa > Arthropoda > Arachnida > Ixodida > Ixodidae > Haemaphysalis > Haemaphysalis longicornis. The sequence continues at coordinate 116,022,172 of NW_027526335.1, forward strand.
AACTGAAGACGTTAGAGATGGACAATACGAAAAACGCGGGAACGAGTGTGGGATCGCCAGCCACTTTCTTATACTTCCCACATCACGGCAAACAACTTGGTGTAATTGCGCCCTTGAGCAAAAACTGATTGGGGAATTGTATTCGTGCATATCGATATATTTGATCCCACGACTTGTCTACTAGCATGGAGTTAACGCACTGATAACCATGGTTATTTTTTGTAATTCACCCCTTACGCCAGGTCTGTCGTTGCGTAAAGGGCAGTTTGAATATTTGCCAACAGAGCGACATTTTTGCGCAAAAACAACGTTATTTCACGGCAGGAATAAAATTGAGGCAATATATGAGAGGCTATTTCGTTTAGATAATAGAAGATTGCACGTTGCCTACATGATACCTTTAAGGAACTGCCAAGCGCCTTGTCGGAAGCCCCGCGGTCGCTCTTGTTTGCCAACCGGACTCAAGTCACAACCTAAGAACCACGCAAGTCGTCCTAAATAAAGAGAACGGAACTGGGACTTCCTGAGTCATCACCGATATGAACGCGTCGGTTATCAGGGAACGATTGCCTGTTTGGATTGCCAAAATCGAAAGAGACGTCACAAGCCGTCAATGTCATTCTCCGGTTGGCTGTCAAGGACTTTTGTAATCTTGCTTAAAGGCTAGTTTCGAATACTTTTGCCTTGTGCTCTCGTTGGTTGTACGTCGTGTAGTAATACTTACTGCCTGAGATTTATAGTGTGTAAGTTTATTTGTATTCGTGTTTTCGAGCTCACACCTATTTATTCTATTTTGGTAATTTTCGTCTTGTTCATTTAGCCTAACTGCAAATTTGACAAGTAGGTGTTTTTCTTCTGTTCGTGCCTAGCTTGTATTTTGCCTAGCCATCCTATAAATATTCTTGCGCTTGCCTTTCCACTACTGGTCGAAACTGAGCATTAAAGACCAACCTACTGGCGACTGATTATCGGCGAAGGATTCCTTCTTCGTATGTAACACACGCGGTCTCCCATTATGCCTTAGGTAAGCCCACCTAGCAGCGACGAAGCGCATACCTTCAAAAGCGCTACAAAACAGAACTATACGACACTTCGAGACTACCGCACCTATTTTGCAACGCCTCGTCATAGCGTCACAGTGCTTCTAAGTCAAAGCCTTTGCTAAATTCAAACCAATGCCATTTCATCATTGCGGCTCACATAGGCTCTTTCTGTAGAGCCTATGAGCCCCCTCCACATGCCTTCCACGCGAACCTCGTATGTCTCTGTTTCTAGGCCCAACCGCCGTACAATCTCCAGACCTTCTCCAAACACACCTGCCTTCTCGCGTTCCTGGTGTGGGTACCCTTCACTGCAGCAACAGTCTCTATACGTCAGCATTCGGACCTCATCTCCAGCATATCTACGCCCACTGCAGGGCAAAGGCCTCTCCCATGGATCTCCAGTTATCACGGACCCGGGCTAACTGCGACCAATTTATCCACGAAACCTTCTTGATCTCATCTGCCCATCTGCTTCGGAATTACCGGTCGATAATTTGTGTCTTGAATTAGGATAGTTATTACCCCTAGTAGTGCAACAGCACATCCTGTGACACTAAATAAACCGATTGCGTCAGTGTAGTCATTTTTCTGTGTGTAATTTCTGTGTCTTTAGTAAATGTGGTCATCACAACATGAAGCTGCTGGTTAGAGCCAAGTTTATATGAAAAAAAAAAGAACGAAACAAAAGAGTGGCCCACATGCGGTCTTAATCACCCAGCTTTGGAAGGTATCACACAATAACTTCGTTAGTTCGTAACGACATCTTTGAGTATACCTTTATTCTCTGCTGGAAGCCTTCTCCTAAAATATTAGGCATTTTTCTTCCCCGTCTCTCTCTCTGACCATTCTCTAGCTTAGCTTCCCATATTCCCATCTCTTTCATCGTTTCTTCAACACTTAGGCTGCTCTTTTCCTCCTCGCACGCCGGCCTCTTCTAATCTGTGAGCGTAAGTAGATTTACAGGAATGGCGCTGGTACAAGCAATGGACGAGGCCGAAGTGCGGGGAAGAGGCTGTGCCGGATGAACACGGAGAGAAAAGCGAAAGCCGAAACCAGCGAAGCAAGGAACGGACATAAAAAAACGAACATGCAAGAAGACAGGGCTGCGGGAAAGAAAGATGATTGGACTTTACCGGAGCGACGCAGGGCGAGCCAGTCGGGAGGGTTTATTAGGAAATATGGCAGCTCGCGGAGAGACCTCATATCTGCGCCATACCGCCCCTTCCCCCCTGGTCCCCCTTTCTTTTCAGAGATGACTGCGCATCGAGCGTCCTGGCCAGACCTTAGCTCCCGTGCTCGTCGCTCGAGCAGCCAGGCCCCCTCCGACTGTCTGGCGGCCGCGCATTTCTCGTCTGGTATTTAAAAGCTGGCGCAATTCCTCCCGAGCATTGGAGCCTCTGGCGGCCGCCAGGTGCTCGCGCTATATAAGCTTCTGGCGCTGCTTTTGGTCGGTGCTAAGATGCAGAACTAACGCATAGTTCACTGGCCTCTTCTTCTTTCTTTTTATTTCAAAGAACTTTCGGTAACACTGCAATTCGCGAACAGGTTGAGTCTTATTAATGTTACCGAGATTTACCATGACGCGTTTGCTGGGGATTCTGAGCCTGGACGCCGAGCCAGCCCCAATGCATCTGGACTAAGGATGCCTCTCACGGCGTGGAGGCCCTAAGAACATCGCACTGCTCATGAGTCTATAAAAATGTTTGCCTCTCTCATTTATATGACGCCCGCAACCTGTAGCATGCCTGTAAACGTGTCAACTTGTGTAGCATGCCATCGAGGCGGCGCAATACATGATCGAGGCGAGATGAGTTAAAAGGAATATGGAGTGCAAGGTGAGGAGGACAAGGAGCAAATCCTTCATTGAAGTCCGATAAAACAACGGCGATTCTCGAACTATGCGAGAACTAACACCACTATTAGTTTTCAATGTAAAATAACGCCCGTGTTCCTTGGCATTTTGAAAAAGAATCTGCGGAAATTCAGAGAATTTTCCACTAAGCGTAGCATTCTTATGCCGCTTGTCTAAGTGGGAGTTCCTTTCAGCCAAATATTCTGGTTTTTCAAAATTATGTTCGACCAATTATCTGGAAATTGGAAGTTTGAGCCATGTGTGTCTGTCCTCACTCCGTCCGTGTCCCCCTTTTTAGCGCAATCATTTTATTTAACAATTATCTCCGTTCACGCTATTATAACGATTACAGGGGGAACTTCCGCCATACCTGCATTTTTGTGGAAATGCAGGGCGTTACACGGTCCGCCATTTTCCGCAATTTTGTTTTATGTTTTTCTTATTTTTTTTATTTTTACAAAGTTCGTTCGATCAGTTATCCATATTTACGTTATTATAACGATTGCAGGTGGTACTTCAGAGAGGGAAAACCGACCGTAGATATGGCCGACTTGGGTCGTACAGCGGTTAACATTTGAGAAACCTTTCTTTTTTCTAGCTGAGGCTCCACTGATCTTAAAAAAAATGGTGTCCACTGCTAACGAATCTACTGAACATTTATGTCCAAGTTATGAGATATATAGGATTGAGGTCGAAATCGACGGTTTAAACTGCGTGCGACTTTGATGGTGACCGCGTTCTGACTACACACATCGGGGCGTACGTTCTGCAAAGCCTTGCGCCATAGAATGCCTCGTGTTTCAAAGAAATGGGCTCTTTGTTCACAGACATAAAAAAATACATGAAACCTTAGCCATATAAGCCTCTGTTCAAATATCCGTACATGGACTCCTGATGTGGCGGCAATAACGGGAGTAGGAGCTTCCCCTTCGGAGGAAGGGCGACATTTTAATACCTTGATTGCTAGTACTTGTTATCGGGAAAGAACAGAGAGGTTATTTTTAACGTATTCTTTATATAATAAGCTGAAGCTGGTACGTAGCTAATAAGAAATGTACCCTGTCCTCTGTGAGATGAAAACTCGTCAGGCTACCTGCAAGGCTTAGGAACGGCGCCACGAGCACGGTCTTTTACACAATGTTTGACAATTTTGCTAGGCATATTTAGGCCCTCGGCCTTTTTGATGTGCTGCGTAACAAACATTTGCGGATTGCATTTGCGCGTGCTCGGTAAACAGACTCGCCAGTAAAAAGACTTACCAGCTATGTTTCAAAAACACCTTGCCTTAATATGACAAAAAATAACATGCACTTCCAATCGTTCCCTTCATTGAAACAGAAGAATAACGCGCAGAAACATTTCAAAGAAATATACATCCACCTCAACAACGGCAGTCCAAACCCTTCTCCTCGAGTCATCAGAAAATACGGGCTATTCTGCACAGCCACGCCCCAGCGTCTCAACTTATCGATGCCCTGCGACTTCGACATTGTCTTTCCTTCTGTCATTGTCCCATTTCCCTCTCCGTTTTTCTGCTACTTAATATTTCTCCCCACTTCACTCTACACTTTTCACCCGTAGGTCTCCTCGGCGAAAACTTCCTGACACAGTATTCGGGAGACGGTGGGGGTTTTTGCTTCCTTTTCTTTTTAATCACAAGGAACCTATCTGAATGACATTATTACGTCCCTCTGTTCGCGAGTCGTAGCTAGCGAAATTCCAGAGTGGGAGTACGTAGGTGGGGAAAGCGGAGGGGATAAACCTGGGCGTAGAGGTGTGACATAGCGGTTGGCTCCTGAATACTGTGCGCTTCTGGTGTTTGTACGTGCCCCGAAAACTCGTACGCGTGGGTTTTCTTTTCTGCCCGCCCCTTCTATCTAAAACGCAAACGGTGCGTTTTTTATTACTTGCGCTGCATATAAAATAATCGTGCTTCACCATACAAAACTATTTGCCCCCGCTTCCTCCACAACTGTCAGTTCAGGACATCTAAAAGTCACTGCTGAGGTCACCCTCCTTTCTTTTTCTCTTTTACGCGGAACTACTGTCTCTTCTTTCCTTCCTTTGTGTGCTCGATAAAACAAAGGCCAGAAGACGGCGAGATTTACCCCCTGGTTCCAAGCCAGCGACGTCACGGAGGACGTGACCTTTTCTCTGGCACGGCCGTTGGCCAAGCGCGGGGCTGACTGCAGTGGCTGTCGATTAAATTTAGAAAAAAGGTTCACTTTGATTTCGTTTTCGGTTCGTTGTCGCGCGTGAACTGCTTTCCCCTCCCTCAGCTCTGGTACGCCTGACTGCTGCTCATACTACTTTATTCCTTGCAGGTTCAAAAAACGCTCAATTTGGTCGGCGGCTGAATTAAGCTTTAGCGCAGATACATCTGTTGGCGCAGGACGTTTAAATGTCATTGCCAAGATCGGCTCAATGGTACGGTGAAGTGAATCTCCACATACTGTGTACCGGAACGGATGAGTGGTTTTGTTAGGAAGTGCTCGACATTTTAGGCGGCTGAAGCATTAACACGTCCGGCCAAAATGGCATCATGAAGCATCAACGACATGCAGACGTCGTGGTAGAACAGTAATAAAGCCAGTGGAAGATTGTAAGCTTGACAAATCTTCGCTATGTGTAATGAGGATGATGTGAATTTTTGTTGACACCCAGGTTTTTATAACTAGAATTGGTGCCATCAGAGAATGTGGACCTATTAATGGTGTCCTTACAAAAACTTATGTCCTGTCCGGCGGCACCTTTCTTGGGGATGACGTCTCCTGACCTACACTACTTCGTCGCTGGTATGAAGGGCAAGATGTTGACGGGATGTCACAAGCAACGCAAGTCTTCCGGAAATACATATTTGCCAAATAACTGACAGGTAAGCGCATTGGCAGTGTAACTATTGATTTCGGCAAAACAAGCCCAGTACGAAGTGAAGACACCGGCACCATTTCGAACGCGACGCAAAGAACCTATCGTGTTCTGTGCTATCTGAACGAAACCTCCGCCCAAACCCTACGCAAAGTAATAGCGATAAAATTTAAATTTAGGACAATTGTTGAGTTTGTCAGTGAGTTTCCTGATTATTTGTGTGAGTTAGTGTTACGAATAAAGGAGAGAGGGAGAAAATTTTGATTGGGTTTCGAGGTTTCAATATCAATGTCACGAAACAAGAGTTGTTGAATAGAAATGTACTTTCGTCCTTTTTTTAAATATTTGTGCACAGCAGCAACGATTCGTTGGAATATTTTCATCCCGGCTGCATTCCTTGGGGCACCGCGAGAAACGTACTCAGAACTTTCGGTTATAGTCGGGGGATCAGTTCGTTGGCCATTGTGATGGCAACTGCGTGTCCTGGTCGCCCGGCCCGTTGCGTTGTTTGTGGCAATGAAATATATAGCCACTCAATTTCCTTAGACTCTCGCGTCAGCCGCGGGGAATCACTACGAAGACCTGCAAGTTAATCTCAAAATCTTAAGACAAAATAGAAGTTTTATTCATTAGAAAGGCTCCGTTGTCCCGATACCAGTGATGCCAATTTTTGTCGCAAACTTCGAACAACTAATGGAGACATTAAAGAAAACACGCGAAGCAGTAGAGACTCCCTAGCCACTTTCCGGCAACTTTTCTATGACGTCATATAATTCTGATTGTGCGATTGGGAGCGGCTGAACTAACCCATCGTTAAGACACACGACTAGGCGGTTACAGTGGGGCCTCTAGTTCCGTTTGATCGCATCGCTTGAATGCTAACGTGCAGTTGACAGACTGAAAATATGCTTTTAGTGCTGCCCCATATGACGTCACTCCTGCCTATATTCCGTCACTGTAGCGCAAAATGTGAAAGTTCTTGAAGACTTCCTGCGTTTATTTGATTAAAACGCCTTCCATGACTCCAAATAGCTCAGGGAGGCAGTGAATCCTAGTTCTTTCAAATTAAAGAAATTTTTATTCTTGTAGCGAAAGCTACACTACGCTACCCCGAGCAGTCTCCCCGGGGTGGCTAGTGTTGACCTTCGCAACTAGAGGTCAAACCACACCCCCTTCACAAGCGGCAGGCACGGAGCAGTAGCCCGATTGCGGGGAGAGATTGGCGGCAGGGGAAAAATAGGCGAGGAGGGAACGGAGACGGGCGCGTGACCTGTGGCGCCACCTGGAGGAAGAAGGCGAGGAGGCCGCCGCCACAGCGATAAGCGCGCTCTACGAAGGAAGGCCAGGAAGCCACGTGTGGCGCAGAGCCGTGTGCGTTGGTAGAAGACAAATATGAAGGTGTGGTCGCTCGTACAGCTCCGAGGCCTAAACAAGGCCGTGAGGCGAAAATATGCGGGATAAACAGTGTATTCATTTTAAATATGTCTGTCTATCATTGCGATACCCCACCTCGACAACGTGTCTAGCCAGGGCAGTGAAATTTTCGCTGTCAACTTGGGTTAACCAAAGCTAAATGGCGGCAATTTTTTTTTTCATGGCCCCTTCAGGTAGTCAATGCTGACCATTGTGAGTCCTAAATAACCGTTGCGACCACCTGGCCCGCCACGAAGCCACCACGCTGTAGCGGGCGCGCTCGTTAGAACAGTGGCCCCTCGCATTTACATAACGCTGCCGCCGTCAGTGTTGGGGAGTGTATACGACGTTTCTTTTACGAAGGAACCTGCGAAAGCGGTAGGGTATGTTTAGCTCACGGCCATACACAGGTACTCCCAGCTTTAATCTGTTTTCTGGGATTCTTAGTTCCCGCCCACATTGGACTGCATCAGCCAAAGTTGATCTCACTTTCCATGCTGGCTCTGCGGTGCAGAAGCACAGCGCCAGACGTCCGGAATTCTGTTGGGCCTTTTATAAGCCCAGCTAATATACTCATGCGCTGTGCTTTAAGGAGGAGGTCTTAGCCCCTGCCGTCTCGGTTTAGCTAAGCCGCCACATTGCTGTCCGCTTCAGACAGCTAAATCACGGGCGTTCTCTACAGCAATCCTGGTAACTTAGGTACGATAATTTTCCTTGCTCTGTCTCTATTCACCGGCAAGCACCCTAACAACATCCGCTACAGAGTGACCAGCAGGCGACGGAGCACTGTCCCGTCGCATACCCCATCCACCATCTCGTTACTGCAAGGACTTACTCGCAGTCCTCCTTTCGCTGGAAAACTAACGAGAATGTAGCGCCTAGATGAGCACATCGCGAACAGGGAGGACCCCTACGAGCTTTTCCCAAGGTAAGTCCGACTGGCCTTCGCTACATTACCGCTGCGCCCCTCCGAGCTCCCCTTCATTCTCGTTTCTACATAAAAGAGAAACTTCGCAGCATATTGCAACACTGCGTGAGGCAAGCGCAAGGCTGCCACCCAACAACATCCCTCGGTGCAAGGACTGCCCGAGCTGCAGATTCTTTTTTCTTCGCGGGAACCAGCGGCGCGTGTGTGCGCGGCCTGCCGTGAGCGAAGGCCACGAGGAAACAATTTCAGTCGCGCGCGTCGCCCTAATCCCCTTTATGCGACTGCCCACCACGCGCTCTCGCCGGTCGCCGCAGGGCTGAAATGGTGGACGCCACCCGAGGCCACCCTCTCCCAACCACTTCGCCCGCGTCTGCGCTTCATCGGCCGAACGGAGACCGTCTCGCGGGTGTCCGCGAGGAAGGCCAGTAACTCTCGGGGCATATGGAGCTCTGCCGTAATGCACGCGCTAACCTCGTTGCGGCCCATACGTTAGCGCCTCGCCCGCGCTAACGCCCCAGAAGGAACAGCGACAACTACATCCGGCGAGTTGGGGCGAAAAGTAGAGACCAAAATTTGCAAAAAGGAAGTTAGCGCCCAGGGAGGGGATATTGAAAGAGAGGAGTGAACTCCGTCTTTTCACGTTGAAAAACCGCACAGTCACGTCTGTCATTTGGTTAGCCGTTGTAGTGCCACTGTCTACAATCGACGGCGTAGAAGTAGACCTGTGAAGTTTTCTCGTAATGTACGCGTGTCCTGTGCAGGTAAGTCCTCATAGTGTGACAAAAATAATGGTCAAATACTTATTAGTGGATCCATAAGAATGCTGAGCATCTCATCCCTGCACCCTGCGAACGTGAGCGTCGCGCTGATGTGGACGCCTTGGTGCGGCTTTGGAAGCCCGCAACACGGCTCGCACCCCCTTCACGCAACGTGCCGACCATGGTTTGCATTATAAAAGTCGAAGTGGGAACGCTTTCTCCATTGCGCAGCAGCACCGGCTGCCTGTCGCTCCTTTAGTTGCCCTCCAGTGTATCGGCATTCTGTCGCCGTCATTCCTATTCTATCGTCATTTGCCGCCTACACGGCCCTGTTCTCGCGCCACACTCCATGTTGCAATGCGCACAAGCAACGGTGGAACACGCCAGGAGGCCGTGCTGTAATGTATATATAGGCACTATAGCCGCGCTACGGGTGCGTCGGGTGTAGAAGAGGGCGAGCACCGCTTCTACTTGACGTCTCCAAGCAACTAGGTCGGTAGACAGGCGAGCGCTGCGCCACCACAGTCAATGTGCTGCCGCCGGTTAGGCTGACGTAACCCCTCACCGCATGCGCTCTGTTTGCTATTCTTCGGATCTCTGTCCGCGGATGGACCGCGAAAATGTTTGGTGAAATGCCCGTATTGCCCACACAATAACAACCTGAAGCCGCCGCTGTCAAAAGGTTGTAGCAGCATCATTAGGCCTCCATGAAACCGGGAGCTGCATGTTTGTCTGCTAGGGTGAAACTGCAGTCCTTCGCAATTTTTTGAAGCTCTTAACAAAGAAGTATGTTGAATTACAAATTACAATTATCGTGCTCCGTTTTTTGCGCTAGTGTCGGCAGCGTGACGGTCAATCGTCTTTTGTGTCACGCACTCATTTGGTTCACTGTCCAACTACGTTCACACCGTACATTCGGGTGTATTATTGAAATAGAATGTGCGCTACGGCATGTCCGCATGTCAGTGCACGTTTCTTCCGATCTCGTGCACGGGATATACATCAGACACTTCCCTCTGGTGGAAGACGTGCCTTAGGAGTGGTAACGCGTGCCGGTTGCACGTGGTAGTCTATCGAGCCAACACGCCACGATAATCGCGACCACGCGAGTCAGTTGTGGGCCCACAGAGTTACTTACCAATTCCTCGCACGCACGCCGAGTGTTTGTGTTCGTTGCCGTCTACTGGCCACAGCCAGTTTCAGGGACTCCAATCTGAATCGCTGCGTCGTCTGACATGCAAAACGTCACGCAACCACGAAGATCGCGCTTTGGCCATAACCGATGCATCACGGGCTAGTCGGACGTGGAAAGAAATCGGTTCACATGGCTTTAACAAAGACTGTCCGCCCACAGTAAGGAAAGCTTGAGTTTACGTGCGGATGTGCCAAGCCAAAGTGACAAACAACGCGGCATTCAGCCGACCGACTGACTCGCTGACCGTCAATGAAGGCACGCTCATTACAGAAGAGGCGCCTCAATGTCACGCACGTTTGTACCGGACAATAAACGCTACAATAGTACCGTAAATATTAGTTGTTTCTGAGTGTTATATCTTAGGCGCACATTCGGTTATGCGTAGTTCATCAGACCCAAAGAAAAACCTCTCGGGTAACCTTACTCTACTTAGGTGCTTTGTCGGCGGAAGCCTCACGATACTCGTGAGGTCACTTTATTGCTGTATCGTGTTTGAGTCTCTTTTTCGCTTTCAGTTCTTCGTATTTTGGCGGGAATTTCGTTGATTGGAAGACTGGCGACACTTCTCGCCTCAGCCTTCTCAGAATCGGAGTCTTCCGAGGCTGTGGTGCTCCTGTTCTATTTCCGTGCAATCACGTTCACCTGCCGCGCGATGTGATATCCGCGCCACCCGCAATTCCCCTGCTAGGAACGTGCTGTTTAATGTGGTGGTAACACACTAGAACCAGGTTTAGTGCCGATATTATCTGAAATAGTTCTTTTTTACTATTCACTGAGGCGGCAATTGTTCCGACCGGGAAACAACGACAACACTTATTTTTTGGCTGTATGGGGTACTGAAGGCTTTTCGTCTAAATCTATGAAGAGAACTAATGTTTCAAAAGTGTAAGAACGGCAGGTTTTGAGCCAACTTTGAGCACTATTTCGAGCCTTTTCGATACTTTGGGGAGACTCGCTGCAAACCCCGGTACGCTGGTGCGCACGTGACCGCATGCTCCACAAAATAATAATCCCTGGAACTCATGGCAATCACTATAAAAAATTTAAGCCATCTCCCTGTGTGAATATGCCTGACCAGCGAAGCTTGAGTCTGTACTATGTGTGGCATCCGCATTACGAAGAAGTGAAATTCAAAATGAAGAACGGCAAGTTGTCTTGGGGACGAGAACGCTGCCCCGAAGAGTCGTAGAAAATTACACATGAAAACACTTCCAGCGCCGAGAAAGAGAGGGTGGTTCGAACATTGACATGGCCGGCTCGGGTCGGACAGCGCCAAACTTTCTATATGCCTTCATTATCTACCTGATAACTATACTGATCCCGGAAACGGGGCCTAGTGGTAACTAAACTATACAAGAAGCACATTCAAGGGATTAGAGTTGTACGCTTAAGCTCCAAGCCAGTGTTTTGAACGGCGTGCGACTTTGATGGTGATACCCCGGGACGTAGGTTTTCCAACGCGTCGCGCTTCGAAGGCTTGCGGCTTAGTTCGCAGACATAAAAATACACGAGACAAAGGCCATATAAGCTTCGCTTAAAATGGAGAACACCTTACCGAGGGTGTCGCTAGCTTCAACCAGAACCAGGACAAAATACACATTTAAGAGCGCAAACCTCAAATGCGATCGCTTCTCACAAGCAACTGTGCACGCGAACCTTCTCGCTAAAGCGCGCGGTCGCAAAAAGGGGCCATGAACAACAAATTCAAATATTTTTTCGAGAGATTTGGAGTTTTTAATACCGACAGGGCGTGTCCAGCAGCAAGCTATGCTTCATTCACTAATACATTAAACAAAGCCACAATTTCAATTCTCCCGCTGCATTGAATGTTTGTGACGCCAGCAATGATGTTTATAGGCAGGTACCTAAACCAAAAGTTAGTATGTTGATTTAAGCGAGCGCTATCGGCCAAACGCCATTTTGCAACCTTGTTTACGGTCCGCCTGCATAGATGGCGCAGCGATACCGCTTAGGGAGCGCCATTCACACTCAGTTTGTTTCTGACCGGAATGTTAGCAGACCTATTTGATTACGGTTGATAATAATCGTTTCATAAAGCGTTGAATATGAATCAACAAATAGCGTCACGTAAGTGGCCATGTCGCTTATGCCAGTTGAACAGTGTCGTTTCAGACCAGACCGACGCGCCCGACGGCTTGTTAGGCAGCGTCGGCCGGCATAGTGCCGCACTAACTGCTTTTATGTTTACGCGTTCGTTCATAACTTCCGTTGTCTGCCTCACCATTGTTACTACTATAAAAAAGTACATGCACTAAGCTCAAGCGCAAATAAGTCCTATTGCAAGCCTATAGTCCCTATTTATTTGAGTTGGACTTTGTCGGCCTCAGCCAATCGCAACAAGCGGCGCAAAACACATCATACATTAGTGCGGGAACGTAGCTGGTGGATCACATTCCTGTTCTCTGTTTTCCTGATTATAGAGCTTGTTTGAGTGACGTTTACGTTAATAGTAGCGTCAGTGTTACTCTAACGAGGCAGTGTTTTGAAAGAACCTGACTTGCACTTTGTTTTCATGTCCTTTCTAACAACATGCTTTCTAAACAGCGTGCATGCTTGCTGGCGTGCACGTTGGGCAGTGTATAGCCACTCCAGTGTGCTTTGGATTATCGTGGTTTTCTGCGTGCACGACTCATCTCCTTTCACAAAGATTCCGCAAGGTCTAAGTGAGTTCATCAAGAGCGGCACCACAGCTGTCGCCGTTATTGAATTGCCGTCACACACTGCTGCAACAACGCACAGATCTAATTTATCTTTCAGCCAACATTTGGCATGTTCAGGACATTTACCTTCTCTACCAATACTCATGTCACATTCTTCTCTATCTACAAGCTTTTTTTCCCCCGTAGATGTACCGCGCTGCGTTGAGTGCGCCTACGCTGCCTCCTGTCTCAGCTGCTAGCGGAGTAAGAAGTGAGGAAAACGAGACGAGCAGCGAATGCGGGTCGTGGCTTGCATCCGAGAAGAACGCTGTTCTTCGCAGAAGTTTACGGCCTCCTCGACAACTTTGAGTGGGGCATAACGCAACTTGGCCGCCCTGCTTCGTGCACAAACCGCGCCTGCCCCGCACTGTTGTCCCGCGGGCAAGAAAGAACCACTTGGCAGGGAAAGTTTCCGCTTATGGATGCGCGCACTGCGACCGGCCTGGAGCGCCGCGGGCTTGAGTGCCAAGTTGCGTCAAGCTCCGCTTGCGTAATTCTGCCTCCCCTATGCTTGCCGAGTACAACGGGCAGCCAGCGATTCTCGTGTGCTTGCCCACTCGAACCCGAGTGCTGACAACGTGCGCCTGTCCCTGGTAGTGCTCAGAGTGTCGGCTTGTCCCCCTGCCGCCGCCCCTATTTGTGCCGCTTCCTTGATCGAAACGTAGCGACGACCGATCGCGTCGCTTGGTGCATTCGCTTCTTGGGATGGGTACTGGATGCTGCGGCGTACACGATTCCCGTTATCGCCGATAGTAGGTGGCACCTGTTTCCTAATGGTAGCTGTCGCTTGAAGCAACGTTTTAATGGGGACAGATCATATCTATTGATGATTTGATTGATTGTGGGGTTTAAAGTGCCGACGCTACGTAGGCGATGAGGCACGCCGTAGTGGAGGGCTTCTGATTAATTTTTATCACCTGGGGATCCTAACGTGCGCCGAAAGCTCGAACATGCGAGCGTTTTTGCTTTCCGCCTCCATCAGAAAAGCGGCCGGCAAGGCCGGGAATCGAACCCGCGTCTTCGTGCCCCCAAGCACAACGCCTTATTGGATCATATCGTCACAAACGCGAACAAAGATACCTGGCTTCGTGAAGATGATCATATACTCTGCACACTATCAGGACGATTATATACACATACACTGAAGGTTTGTTCAGAAAGGTCATATCTGTTCACACAAGCGCTGTTAAATACCCTGTTATCTAGTAAGCTCTCAATACAAAAAAACAAATCTGTTCTTTTTTGCTCTTCTCAAGACAGTTAGTGTTTCTTTGTCCTACGGAAGCGTGTCCTCATTGACGATATAAACTGGTTCGTGGTACATCGAATGGTACTTTTCTAACCTAATGAAACAGATTTTACTTTTATGTGTCATCGAACAAGAGAATGCACCCGTGAACGTTTCGAATGGGGTGACAAATTTTACCCATGATGACGTGTCGTACTCCTCAAAGGAAGCCAGGATGAGGTGAGACACCGCTGCGATCTGAATACCAAGACCCATTGCTTAGAAAGTGTCTACTATGGCAAGAGTTGCATCAGCGCTCAATTATGTGCGCGTACGTCTGAGGAGGGTCAGTGGCAACCGAGGAGGCTGGCAGCACTCATGCGACCCTCCGATTAAAATCACTGCCTCAAATATCGAGCGAGGCGAGATCAGTTAGCCCCAAACGTACGTGTAAGTTAGAAGCCCAAAACGCCGTGTTGAATCATCCCGTTTCAAGAACAGGCAGGTTGCAGCAAGGAAAAACGTAGCAGTGGTTTTTGAAGCGGCGATGAAATCCCGGAGCCTTGCACCATCGTTGCTAGCGGGAAGGTTTCTTGGACAGTTTGAAACATTTGCACCATTGTCGTGTTAAAGCTGTTCTTCTTTCGCCATTGTTCTTAAGATTGACAGGAAGTTGATAATGGCTAGAACAGTCATTGCGTAGCATTTGTAAGCTAATGATAAATTACAACAAGTTCATTTTTCCAATTTGCTTCGGAAACGGTATCCGCTACCGAGCTCATTTTCAACTAATGCTGCCATCGCCTTTCCGTCCGCCGCATGATTACGACGCCATTCAATCGCACGGACCACGTACAAGTAACAATTGCGGACCATGCCGACTGGGAATCAAACCGCAACTTGCCACCTCAGTATAGTACGGCACTTAAGAGGTGACTTTCGGGAGAGGCAAAAAAAAATTAAAAGCAAAGTTTTGAAACCGGAGCCAGGCTTGTTCCTTTCAGGACGTGAGATTGGCTGAGGCGTTTTCGTTGGTTTAATCTAATGGGCAATTACACCACGCCGTTGTGATAATTGAATAGCCCTACTCGGACGTGTATCTTTTGCAGAGATTCATTGCTGGCTACATAAATGTTTTATTTTTTCTTTTTTCTGCATTTTTCTTCTTCGCATGCCCAGCCTTATTTTCGTTTTACATTTTCTGAAATTTTCCTGCCGGAATATTTCGCTTTTGTATTTTAGATGCGACGCCTCTCTTTAACTCGCCTTGTCCCTCCATGCATGCATCCGGCGTCCATCCGCACGCCTCTCCCCCATTCTCCTCGCCACGCCAGCTGCGCGGTAACGCCGCTCTCACCGCAGCGCCATCTTGCGTTAGCGCTCGCTCCCCTCGCCATGCCAGCTGTGCGTCAGCGCGCGTTAGGGCTCGGTTAACACATGTGCATGCGCTACTCTCTCTCATTCTCCTCACCGCTAACGCGCGGTACATATAAATGCGATAACTGCGCCGCTCCGCTCAGTCGCTCCACCGCCGCCGCTCCGATGACATCCGATGATCACCGATGATTTGAATTGAGACTAACAGGTCTGCTACCGCGATGGTCGGCGCAACCGTAACAAGCACCGCCCAGATGCGTCTCATCACCCATGGTTTCCCCCCGCGGAAAGATGTGGTCAATTTTTGCATTACCGTTAGCATCACGTTTTGAAGTGTTCGTTGATCTACCATTCTCATTTTGTTGCGTAGGATAATTTCTCCCGGTGAGATATTTCCCCCGTTTTTTTCAGTTTTGGGGTACGGGTAAATTTTGTAAAATCTCTCTCATGCTTAGAGCATAAACGAACAGATGCACGCACCCGAAACACTGACGTATGGTCGGTACCGCAGTTTCATACAAATTGCAAATTGCAATCTCTAACACATAATCTCCCGGTAACACTAAACAAACACAAGAAAACCACTACTTTTTCGAAGAAATAATTGACTCCATCCTTCGTGCGATTGTGAGTGTAAGTTTTGTTGTGGTTGAATTTCGCTCTGTTCGGTGTATTATTGATATATCATGTGGTATTATGTGGTATTATTTTTATCTGTCATTGCAATTGACCATGCTGTGATTTTGCTATATGTATACTTCAGCTGTTCTAACTAGTCCAAATGTTTTGCGGTACAACAACCTTCTATCTCTTTCAAGGCTACATGTTGCTGTATGCGCTATTCGCTGCGCTTTCTAGCGCTACCCTGGCTTACGTCAAGCTACTGCAGTAGCTTTTAACTGGGAACCGTCCTGTGTTACTGGTAAATAAATTGAAAGAAATTGTAATTTTTGGTGTTTATTAAGAAAGCATTCATTAACTCAGTAGGCCGAAAATTCATCATCGTCGTGACATATATATTTCAGAAAATTTTCCCGACGGCTAAAGTAAAACGTTTCTCCATGTTTCCCGACGTAAAAGTAACGGATATATAGGGTTTGCAATATTCGAAATGGCGTGTAAAGCATTCCTGCCAGCCCAATCCCGGTGTCCAAAAACCTCCTCGGGCCCCTTACCTCTGCATCCAAGCATGCGTATAAGGCGAAAGCCTGAAGATACATATTAAGAACTTTTGTAAAGACGATAGTCTTCCTTGGGTTACTTAAATCCAGAAATTTTAATCTGTCTGTATGTCTGTCTGTCCGTCTGTCTGTGACTCGATTCAGACACCCGGCCAAAGTAAAATTGATGTTGCGCAATAGTCTTATATACTCACAGCGACCTGTAAACGTCTCATCCCGGTTTATATGTTCATACTTGTCAACTTTGTTGAACAAGAACAAGACATTACGCAAACATAAGACACGAAATTAGTACACAAGAGATATTTACAGTGTTCCTTTATTAAAAAATTCATGGATGGTTGGTTTTTCGATAGCAAATGATATTTTACATCTACTGCGGAAAACCGCCGCCTCCTGGCGGCATATCAAAAATCACGCGGCAAC
Source organism: Haemaphysalis longicornis (assembly GCF_048455015.1). Classification (NCBI taxonomy): domain Eukaryota; kingdom Metazoa; phylum Arthropoda; class Arachnida; order Ixodida; family Ixodidae; genus Haemaphysalis; species Haemaphysalis longicornis. The sequence continues at coordinate 116,039,161 of NW_027526335.1, forward strand.
AGCAACGAAAGGTTCCACTATAGCTAGGTTCCACGTTCTGCTTGGAACGCACGTGGAGCACGGCCACGCGGCTCTATAAACCTTCTAGTCGGCCACCTCGATTCACGCGCGTCTCCGCCGTACTGCAGCGCTGGCATCGAGGAACCCGGCCTGTAGCAGTGGAACGCGGTAAATTCAAATCGCCTTGCGCAAACCTTTAGCGTGTTTACCTTGGAATGAGCGCGACAGAACAGGAACAGCATGAGAGGTGAGCGGGAATGCAAAGGAGGGCATTTACTTGGCAAATGTCTACAAAGACGATCGTCTTTTGACGACATTTCCAACGAAAGGAGCAGATACGCGGCCACTTTTTTACTGTTACATGGCATTTGCTTCTCTTCGCTACCGTTTCTTCGCCTTACGGCGCAAATTACCCCAGCAAACAGTCTAGCGCACGCCACAGTTTCTGGGCAATCCGGGTTCTACGTTCTACGTTCTACAATCAGGGTTCTACTTCGCTGCTGTGCAACGGTTCTACTCACGTGCCAGAATTTTCAAGTTTTACGCGACAAGCATTAGTCTAAAATTTTTGCGTTTGATATTCTAAGATTTGTGAATATGGTGAAGCGGGCACATTAAACCGTCAAACCTGCCTATTCCTGGTATATACATAAAGAACGGAAAAACGACGACAATAACTTTTGTTCTACGGCTCGCAATCTGCGGAGGTAGCGCATTGGTATCCCATCGGGCTCCTACTGCGGAGACCGGGGTTGAGCGTCCTTTGTATAAAACGTTTTTAAGTGCAGAGCACTTTAGGGGCTCGCCTAGTCGTCGTAGCCAGCTCGCTGGACCCAAGTAGAGCCACAGGGTGTTCTGTCGTAGCGGCTGTCGTCGCGGCGTAACCCAGAGGCTTCCAAAGACAAGCGGTTTATATAGTCGAAACTCGTAAGCGTTCGAAACTCGTAAACCACTGGCGCTTGTCATGAAACTGTACATTTGAGGCAAAATATACGTAATTAAACGGCAGCGCCCAGGCTCTATTAGTTAGGAACGCTCCTTGGGTTCGTTTTTGCAATAGTAAGCGAACAAAAGGGTGGTGCAACGCCGGCACGTGTGGGAGGAAAAGCAAACACAAAAAGAACAGAACTCCTGCTGGCGCAGTTTCAGGCAGAAGGAGCACGAGCGTTGCGAAGGCGGGAAATCTGAATTGCGTTGGGTGGTAGCAGTGGGCGGATAACGGCGCTACATCCCATTATGGCAAATCACTGCTCTGCACTTGGGACAGCTTTCACATTGAGTAGAACGGCTTTAATTTTTTTGTTTACTCTTTACAGCGGTGGCCATTTTCATGACCGGACAGCAACATCAAGGGCTGTTTTTCGCAGACGAATGCGCTTAAGGCTTTCGCGTTAAACATTTGCTGAATGCAAACAAAAAACTGTAAGGCGTCTCGCTGGCTCCGACTGTGAACGCAACGAGTCACCCACTCAGGATAACTCAATGGGACGCGCGATCAGCAGGTCTTCTGAAGGCGCCCGCATGATTCGTATACAGGTTGCAAGTGGCGGCGCGATGACTGCTGGCGTGCTTGACTTGCCAGACGGTCACTGTCAACCTGTGAAGATATTTTTATGTTTTGTTTTCGGAATGTTGAGGTGCTCTCAGTACGCAGCGTTGTTGCTCTTCTGGCGCCATCTTGCTTGTTTCGGCATGGGCCTACAGTATACCGTAGACTAGCAACATAGTTAACATTGTTCTTCTTCCTGTTATAGTTTATAGTAGTGCACAGTACTCGATGTATTTATCTAAGCGTGCGAATTTCCATTAACGTTTCGTCCTCAAACCAGGGAATATCTTCCCAGGAATGTTAGGACGTGGCATGAAAAAGCAAACCTGTTCCAACAGTAATCATTTTTAAGTAAGGCAGCCATGTCATTCATTCGAAGAGTACATTGCGGGTGTTGGAACTTGGTTGTTGAAGGAAAAAGAAGTGACATTGAAAGGTGGCGCTGGGCCTGCACTGCATGCTTGGGGTATGGTCCCGGTTCGTGCGCTTCGTCTTCGCTTCTTCATGTTCAGTCATGGACGCGGACTGAGGGTTGTCTGCGAGACGCTCAATAAAGCCGCCTGTTGTCCTTGAAGGGCGCCGTCTTCTTGTCAGCCGGCGTTCATGACTTTGATGGAAGCTTGATTTTCCAGAAAGGTACAAATTTAGCAATTTATTTGCACCTAAAGGAATAACTGTGCAAACGCTTTCGTGCATGCTGCAAGCTTTGAGACATCTTACTAATATTTTATGGTTCTTCTGTCAGACGAGTTTTATGACGGTCAACACCTATGTACTCTCTCCTAAAAGTGACGATCGGACCGTTCGGTTGTTTATTTCTGTTTTTTCGTTATTATCGCACTTGAATACTTTGATACGCTTGCACTGGTCGCCCCTGGCAGCCCTTTCTTCCCTGTTTCATTAAACTTATTTCCCTTTCGCAATAGCCTAGGGAGAACGAAATTCTCACGTGTATTTCTCGCTGTTGTATCCCTAACATTGCGAAATCCCTTAGTGGGAAAATAATTTAATGACCCTTGTCCGTACGGGATGGGCGTCTAGCTTCAAAAGACGAAGCTGGACCCGACGTCTTATATGACACTTGAACACGATTGCATCAAGGAGGTCAAAATGCTTGGAGTCTTCGGCGGCACTCAACGATTGTGGGCACCTCCACTCTGCGGAGGCTACGCATTCCTGGTAATTAAGGAGCGTCACGGGCAAAGAAAGCTATCTAAAGACGTCCTAATTTTTTCTTGCGAAATTTGAGGCAGTAAGGAACGCAGCCGAGCGCTCTCCGTGCCGTACTCTAATTTCAACGCGGTCACTATTCGGGAAACAGTACGCTTCTTACAAAAGAAAAAAAAAATCTTACTCGTCTCTGTAATTCCCTTGTAAATTGTAGCCGCAATGTTGATAAAAGGGCGTTACGGGACATACAAGTGGAAAATTTGAAAACATGTGATTTTTATAATATCGCTACAGTTTACATACAGTCCGCTACATTTGAAGAGGAGAAAATTTCTCAAAGCGGCTGCAGCTCGAAACGTTTTTTTAGATATTGAATTACAGATATTTTACGAATTTTATAGATATAATGGTCCGTTCGTGTTCCCGTACATTTGCGACGCATTTTTAAACAGTTGAGGACGGAAGAACGTTTCTTAGCAACATTTTGTCATTTCAGGACACAAGTTTAGTCAAATGGTGCTAATCTGGCAAAATTATCGCGCTGGCCGATAAAGTTTGAATGTTTTTTCCAAATTTGTTCCACCTAAGTGACTGAATTCTTCGCCTAAAAAGCTTAAACGAAACATGATTCGTATGCTTCTGCATTGACATTATAAAAATTACAGAAAAACTGTAGTTGATTCCTCTATCATAGGAATCGGCAAAACACGAAAGTGAAATATGTAGCGAAATCTCCAGAGAAATGAGCATAATTAGCGAGTCGGCGGCTGTCCTGTGCTTGGCGAGCAACGTCCTGCTGGCGGGTCGTTTCGGCAAAGGTGTACTGGAGTCATTTTCTTGACGGATATGACGTCAGTGAAATCTCGGTGTGTCCCGGCCTAAAACTCTTTCTTGTTAAACTTTAAAACCCAAAAACGAAAACCCTAATCATAACGTACTGATGATGATGATGATGATTGCTATTGGTTTCGTCTTTGTAGCGGGGTGATGACAAGTCATCTTACCAAAAAGCACTAATATATCTATGTTTTGTACTCATGGTTTAATACTAGCGCTGCTTAGGGCAGGCAAAAAAAGCTTATTAAGCACAAAATACTTTTTTTTCTGCTACATGTGGTAACTGTCCTAGGCAATATCCCCGGTCTGTTTTTGTCCACCAACTTTCTAATCTTCTTTTCGTCGCATCGACAGCCTTGCAGTTAACTTCCTTTGTGCTACCCTTAAACCCTAGGGCTTCTGGAAGCCGAATATTTTCCTCATGTAGATTTGGATGGATACCCTCACATTCTAACACGATGTGCCGCATAGTTCCTGCTTTTTTCCCGCAGAGCACGCATACCCCATCATTTTGTGAATACTTCCCCACAAAACTCTTAGCTCGCAGGCAACCTGCTCTAGCCTCAAAAAGCAAAGCACTGCCCTGGGAATTATCGTAAAAATTTTACTTTCTGATGTTCAATTTCTCAGCCCTGTACATCTCTAACGACGTTTTAGCTTCCATTTTTTCTCTCCATTTATTTGTTTCATTCTGCCTTACCACTTTTTTGGTTACCTTGTCTGCTTTGGGTTCCCCACTGTTCGTTCCGTATTTTAATGTTAGCCTTCTAGTCTTCCTTCATCAGTGCGTATCCACGCTTTTCAAGTATAGGTACTTAAAAACTTTAGCTACCCACGTTAGTTAATCCATTGCCCTCAACCTCATCTCAAAGCATATGTTACTCTGAGCTTCTCTAACTTCAAACGACGCCCAGCCCATATCTCCCTGAACTGCTTCGTTAGTTGTTTTTCCATGCACGCCTAAGGCCAAACGTCCTACCATTCTCTGGTTTACTTCAAGGCCGGATAGAACGTCTGATTTTAAGCAGAGTACAGCATTCGCAAACGTGAGACCCGGAACAATTACTCCTTTCCACATTCTTCTTACTACCTCATATTTGTTATACCCCCACAGAGCTCTATGCTTCATTACAGCTGCGTTTCGCTTTCCCTTAACCTTAAGTTGACCCTCGTGAGTACTTAAGTAGTTACCCCCTTCGTTTATCCACACGCCCAAATATTTATATTCCTTCACTCTGGGTAATTCGCCTTCCTGGATAGACACTGCGCCAGTGGTAGCGTCATTGAAAACCATTATTCCCGATTTTTCTGCACTAAAATTTAGCTCGAGGTCGGCGGCTTCCTGGCCGCTAATATTTATTAGCTGTTGCATATCGGTCTGCTTATCAGCTAAAAGAACAATGTCGTCTGCGTATAACATTCCCGGAATACCTGTTGTACCACTTCACCTTGCAGCATATGGGTTAGGCTGAACCCTACTTGACTTTCTTCCAGTTTTTCTAACCCTGCCATGTAAAGCATGAACAGTACTGGGCTCAAAGGGCATCCCTGTTTCAGTCCACGATGGATGTTGACCTGCTGGGCGCATTTCTGTCCTGCCCATGTAAGGTTCACTCTATTGTCTTTATAGATTGCCATAAGGAACGGTATTAACTCGTCATCTTATCCCTGGTGTTTCAGCGTTCTCCACAGCCGTTCTCTGTTTACGTTGTCATATGCCTCTTTAATGTCCAAGAACGTAATCCATAATAGCCTATTCTGCGCTTTCGCAACTTCAATGCATTGCGTTATCACGAACAAATTATCATCCAATCGCCTGTCTTGTCTATATCCATTCTGCAGTTCCCCAAGTATTTCATCTTCTTCCATCCATGCCTGAATTTCTGATTGCATCGCCTGCATTACGAATTTATACACCTCTGCCGTTACTGTGAGTGGTCTGTATGAATCAATACTGGCTTTGTAGCCTCTGCCTTTATATATTAAATTCATCCTACTTTCCAGCCACTCCTATGGTTTTTGTTTGGTTTATATCACCTTATCTATTGCCCTCATAAACGATTCCTTAATTTTAGGTCCAAGCAGGTTTATCAGTTGCATTGGTATTCCGTCCGGGCCCATTTCTGTCTGGGGGGAAGCCTTTTGCTCCGCTTTTTTCCAGTCAAGGTTGCTCAAACTTATTTCCCTTTCCGCGCTCTTCTGTGACGCTGATGTTATCGGTGCAGGCTTCCCTACCACTATTGCCCTAAACTTCTCACTAATCACTTGATGAATATGCGCCTACGCGTGCTCTCCTTCTAAATGTTTCCCTTTCTCACTAATCAAAAATTTTTGATGGATATCATTTCTTGAGCTTAGTATATTTACATGGTTTTTTTAGTACTAAAGGTTGCTTCCCCGCAAGACGACCCTGTCGGAAGGATTGCACCTTTTACAGGCCTCTTGCTTCGTTGTACTGACGTCCCCTACGCGACGATATGACGTTAGTGAAACCTTGGTGTATCCAAGAATAAAATACTTTCGTGTTAAAAAGGCTACGAATACAATAAGCAGTCCTTATAATGTGAATATGCACGCGTTAGTGTCCCATTTCCTCCTCATTATATCCCCCGCCTTTTCCATTTGCGCCTTTCCAGTCGCAGAATGAGAGCCTTGGCGAATCGCTCTTGTTGGGCCGGTATCTGGGTTCAAATAACGTTAAGTAGCCATAACGCTGAAGCTTATGGTGGGCCAAGCAACGTCAGATTTATTGTACGTCAAGCTGCTGGTGGCGGTTGACCACAGCCGAGCTCCAACCGCAACGTTAGGCCCAACATCACATACTTGGGTTCACGCCGATCTCACGCCTTCTGTTTGGCAGTGCCGTTCATCCCAGGATTCAGTGGATACCGCAAGATGACACTACTGCCACATTTCTCGCCCCATAAAGCGTCGAATGATATAAGGATGAGCCTCGGGAAACATCCCCTAAAACCTACCCCTACATGCATAGATACATAGGAAGTGGATCTGGCAAGACTTTTGTAGAGGAGCAACCCAACCTGCTGTGGAGAACGAAAACAGGAGCATTCACACTTGGAGCTAAAATTCACCAATGAATTCCAGTGGTTGTTGCCTCCTATACGTTTCCTCATTTTCCTTTTTGTTGATAAAGTTCGTTTAGTCAGTCTTCACCGAATACGTCCTTATGGTTTTTCTACCTATGGTGCGTTGCGGCGCCTCAAGTTCTTTTTGAAACTGCCAAGTTAGTCCCCAGGCTTCCGCGCCAAAAGTCATAACCGGTAGTGTTCATTAGTTTTAACCTTCTATTTTTAGTGCCAAAGGTAGCCTGGTGCATCGGTGTTTGTCGAGTGCTCTCCATCCGATAGGAATTGCATGCGTGATTTCCTTCTCATGGTCCAGATCGGCGCTCATAACTTGCCTAAATTGTCACATTCCCCAACCTATTGTGGTGTTTTATTGCATAGGGTGAAGGCGACGCTTTCTGCAGGTGTGTTTAACATTGCTTTTGGCTTACCAAACTTTAGTTTTATTCCTGCGATAAGAATTTTTGAGTACACTTCCTGAAAATTTTTTAGCAGGTCTTGCCCAGAATTCCTGAACAAGACGATGCCGTCAGAAAATCTCGAAAGACTCAAATATTCTCCTTTTACTTTTCAGTCTCTGACTGGTCCAATCCCGGCTTCTTAGACATGGTGTTCATAACTTCAGTAAGATGATGTTTCCTTCTCTGATGCGGGTACGTGTGCGCGCATGCGTGCATAGCTCAAACGTAGTTTTGCCGCAAAAACCCTAAAGAGGCTCGGCGCTGTGGCTCCGCCTTTTGAAAACTGCCTGCAAACACCGGAATGCTCTTTAGGCGGAAAGTGCATTGCACGAAACACAACCACATTCCTTTTTTTTTTTCTTTTTCCACATCGGCGCTCTTCTTACTACAGCCTTAGTGCCACCGGAACCTAAGCGGCAGCAACAGCAGCGGCAGCTATAGTTTGGAGGTTATTTGGCGGTCTCTGAGAGGCGAGTCCTGGCGTCAAGTAAACCCCGGAACCGAAAACATAATAAACGGAAAGTGCCGCTCTCTCTTTTTGTCTCTCTTTATTTCTATTTTTAATTTGTTTTTCTCCGCCTGTCCTGTTGTTGGCCTCATCGCTAGGCAAAAAAATAATACACAAGAAGGGTGTAGCGGAAGAGCGTCGCCCTTTGGCAGCCTAATATCCCATCTGTTCTACGACATTGGCGCGGCATCGAACTGCCTACACAGGTCGGGGAACGGAAGGGTCGTCTTTACGAGATTTTACTCGCGATAAGATAAAGCCACGGCAAAGGGCGTCCGACGCAACGCTCCGTTTTTACGACGGCATGACCTCCTGGTCTTCGAGGGGGGAAGGAGGTGGCTGGGCAATTTCTACAAATGGCGACAAACTTTAATGCCTTTCTTCCGAGAGGGGTCGGTCCAAAGAAGTGTCTCCTCGCTCTCCCGTGCACCCTCTTTCCTGCAATGCGCTCCCGATGGGGGCACAGCCATTCGCAGTGTGCGAAGACTTGCTCGGGTCCGCTTTAACGGGGCCGCGATTTTGCCCTTGTTCGCAGAGTGAGGGCTGGCGGAGCCATTTTAAGAAGGACAAAGAAAGCAACCGGCATGCGCTTGCAACAGCGTTATGCTATAAGGAAGAGAGAAACGACGCAGTGGTTTTTTGGAGACAGAGAAAAGAAGCTGTGAGGGAAGGAAGCTCCAAATTTTAAGACGTGGAAGAGTATGAGCGACAGAAGGGCTCCGACAGACCCTAGGGAGAATGGGGAAGACGGGGAGAAAAGTAGAAGTAACAACAGGGAAAAGAAGTGGAACGTCCCTTTCCCTTCCCACTTGCAGGCCGGAAACCGCGCGAACGAGATATAGTAATGAAAGCGATTCGGAAACGAGCGCAATGGCTCGCAAAAGGCCGCATGAGCGGTCAAGACTCGAGGGGCGGCTGTCGACGGAAGCCCGCGGTTTCTGGCTTTGTGTAAGTCGCTCTTCCGCGCACGTCCACGAGAAGCCCAGACGCACAGATAAACAAACGGAAAAACGGCAGCGATAGACTTGTGTTCCAGAGACGTGGTTATTCTCTCCTCTCCTCCCCCCTGTCTCCCGAGCCATGTTCTCTCTCTCTCTCTCGACATTACTTTCACCCTTCTCGAACGAGCATACGGCAGTATACGGCTCGTCCGGCAACAACTCGTTGCCGGAAGTCGTAAAACGGAAGGAGGTCGGAAGACGAGGGCTGCGCGAAAGAGGAATCGGCGGGTTCGCCTTCCGCCCCCGTCTCACGGATCTCGGACTCCCATATAACCTCTTCGCTCTCTCGCCGCCATTTCGCAGCGACGGAACATGGCGCGTGCGTGCGTGCGTGCGTGCTTGCGTGCGTGCGTGCGTGCGTGTGTGTGCGCTCCTGAGATTCGGCCTCACTCAAACAGCTCGTTGGTGGCGGGCGGTTTCGAACAAAGGGAGAGCGAAGCTTGTTTAGTTTTGAGACGCCCGATAGTGCGCGGGCTTCACAGACGCCCGCACGAATCACGGCGTCATCGCCACCGTGCAAAGCTGTAACGTTTAAGCCGTCAGTAAACTCAGAAGGCAGAGGCCGCTAGAAAGAAAATAGCAAACAATGCGTTCGAGTAGAGAGGAAGCGGCGGAGGAAAGAAGCCGGCGGGGAAGGGCTCGGGCAGTAAAAGAGGGATCCTTGGAAGGGAACAAAAGCAGGGCTATTGCCCGCAGGCGCCTCCGAAGCACGCGCGGGGCAAGGGAAAGTTATACGGGCGGTGACGCGGACGATGACGCCTTCGGGAAATGGCGATGACACGACCCGACCGGCTGACCCGCCGACCTCGCGCGCACTCCCATAGCGCTATCGGGCAAACAGCGGTGGGGGCGAGTTGATGGCGTGAGAGCGTTGCATCCGCTCGCGCCATATGCGGAAGAATGCGCCGTTGCGGGTGGTCTTTCTTCTGGGCTGCTATTGAAACTCTTGATGAAGTACTGCGGCGTGTCAGCGATGGCGGAAAATAAAAGCAAAAATATCCAGTGAGAGTGTCCCCATCGTCTGGCTGCTGGATGCAAGAACGCGCCCATTGTTTTTGGGCGCTGATTGATCACACATTCAAAGCTGTTTGGGCCGACTTACAACGCCGGAAGTCTCGTGTCTTCTAATCGCAGGTTAACGTTTAGCCCATTTGCGCTAAATCGCGGCACCCGATGAAACAAACGATGCTTTGACTTTTGGGATGACGGGCTGAGGCGAAGATGGGGGAGGCGTTGAAGACTTCCCTACCGTTGCTTCTCTGTTGTTCCGAACACTCCGCGCCCCCCCCCCCCCTTCCCACCACTATACACGAGAATTACCTTACGGGATATACAGAACCCGCTGTCTGGAAAGGTTGAAGCTACCTTACTCCACTTTCTATCCGCAGCATTTGAACGAAGTCCGCAACTGCTAACAAATATAACAAATTCAAAAGCACACATGTAGTTTTGACGCGTCAGAAATACTCGTGGGGAGCAAGAAGCATGGGCTTACAGGGCTCAGGATTAATTTAAACCACTTGGGTGCTTCTAACGTGCACCTAACCCTCCAGTTTCTGGCGTTTTTATATTTTCACCTTTGTCATATGTACTACTTCCGCCACAGTGAAGGGAAAAACCCGTTCCGTCATGGGGATATCAGCAGCACGAAACTGTAAAAGGAGACCGAAGTCCGTTATAAACATTGTCCTGTCAGGTTACGGGTTAAAACTGAAAAGCGGAGGCCACGTACGGAGTCCTTTTCGGTCGATGTAGAATGTTTTTTTGCTTCCGTTCGCGAGAAAAGTTTCAAGATAATACTTCTGGCAACATCGTGGCAAATCAAATCATAATCAAATCAAATGAGAATTTATCAAATTTATCAAATCAGAAGCTCATCAGAAATGTATCAAATAGCCGTACTAAACAGGCAAGCGGAAAGAAGCAAGCTGTACACCGAAATTCCAAGATTGATTTAGTACTTTGATTTTATGCTGGTGGTTCTGCGTATCTGGAAAAAAAAATCGCTTTAGCACTGGCCATCCAAAATTCAATGAATTGTGCTTACATCCATGGCTACTTTAGCTCTTCCATAAACTATCTTTTTGCTCCAGCTGCGTGAAAAAATTACCGGTATCTTGAATGATGATCTTGAATGATGTAAAACTTATCAACCGCTGCGTGTTGCAACGATTTCAGAAGAAACGGACTTGGTCAAGTGGTTCTTTCTCTTCCCAGCACTCTTGGTCCCTGGCTGAACGGTTTCATTAATAACATTCTTCTGCAATTTGCTGCTGATTCTTCGCTCCAGAAAAGACCATTCAGCAATAAAATATAAATTCACGCACAGAATCACCATACACTACATAGAACACGAAGGGGACTCGCGGTTTCGAGAAGAAAGCGTTGATAAAAGGTGCTGCAGACGGAATAAATCAAATTTGCCAACGGCTGTCCGTGGCGCGAGCCCCACATCGATAATTCCGGAAAGCCGTACGGCCTATCGCGTTGTCTGTGCTTCATTTTGTTTTTCTAAATTCTTCCGCCTTCTTCATCTTTACTCCCGTCTGTTCCCCACTGAAACCCGCGATGAGGGTGAAAAATTTTAACAAGAAAGATTTGAAAGAAACACACTGTTCGCATTTCTCTCCCGGAAGGTAGGAAGATGGCCAAGGTGGAAAAACGGGATTTTGGCCCTCTTCGACCACTCAACGTGATCACATCCCAAATCGAATTTGGGTCAATTCGATATACCGCTCCACAAGTAACACATGGCGAGATAGCAAGTACGTTTATCTACTTCCATAGAAATGTGGGAACTGATAGCGTGAAAGAAAATGTTTTCTCTATCCACTTTCACCAACCACCTTCCGCTCGCCCCATTACGTGATGGTTCAAAGCAACGGACGGGAGATGCTGGAGCGAAAACGTTCCAGATGGATAAATGGAATTTACGACGAGCTCTGCGCGCAGAGCCTGTTTCGTAATTCGATCACCGGGTATTTTTTTAACTTTCAACCCCCGTAAAATGTTGTAACTGCTTTCAAACGGACCTGCACAGCAGCACATCCTAAACCAATAAGTGTTTTCAAGGGGTAAGGCATTGGCCCGTTATCATTCTGGCACATTGTTTGGGTTTCACAGCCGCCAACTGTTTTGGTTCCCTTGCCCTCGCCGATGCCAGCCAGCCATCAGTGCCGATGAGATAATGATATGAACATAGAATATGGGGGTGTGTAAAAATATACACCGATACGCGTCGTACTAGGATGAAGTCCTTGCTCCATGGCGCTACAAACTGGTTACAAAATAAAGCATGCATTTTCTCGTGTTTCACTTTTTACCTGGAAGCGGGTGACGTCCTCCTGCCCTGGCTTCTTGATTTTAGGTGGAGCGAAAAGTCTACGCGATCTTCATCTTTCTCAAGACTGGGATGAGTAGCCTAGACGTTGTGCGACCGCTTCGAAGATCATTAGTCAGATTTACAATTTCAGCTCCTCCACCATCCTCCAAAACACCAACACCAAAGTGAAATCTTAGAGGGCCAGTTTTCGATTTCTTGTTTCATCTTCAATTATATATAATGTTTTTGTAATAGCTTAGAAAAGTTGGTGACGTAAAAAAAGGCACAATAAACATGAGCGCGCGTGCCTCAGCGCGTGAATGAAAACAAAGGACCCTTATTTCATCACAGGCTCGATGAAGAGGCGAAGATATTTTCACGATGTTTAAAATTAAAACACACACACAACGAGTAGAGATCATCATGCACTTTGCGAAGAAATTCTATGATATCCGAAAAGGTGGTTAGTTTTACACCGGGAAGTGATTGATTCTGAATATCCTTCTGACAAGTACGAAACGGATGCGTCGTCTTGCAGGTGCGTTTCACTCGTTGTTTTCTCTTTAGCGTTCCTCCCGAAATGAATATGATTGCTTTTATAGCTATGCATTGGAACACATCATTGCTAGAAAAAGATAGCCAAATCCATTATGTATTCCGCATTGGGTAAACAAAACCTTGCTCGCGTCCCTAAAATATTAACTCCATTCTGTGCAGTTCCTATTCCAGAGCTTTTGGCCAAGATGCGGCCTTTTCTAGAGCAGCGGCGGGCTGATAAAAAAAATTATACCCGTTCCACTCTATGATGTTGGAAATGCAGAGCAGTGATGCGCCATAATAGGTGGTGGCGCAGTTATCCGCTCACTGCTACCACACATCGCGCTCTTCGCCGCCCTGTCTCACTTCTCTCTTGATGAATATGCAATTCAAATTTCCCGCCTTCGCTGTGCTCCCCCCCTGCCTGAAACTGCGCCAGCGGGAGTACTGCTCTTGTTTAATGCATAGCATTCTTTGCCGAGTACCTCCACAGCCAGGACGACCGTGTTGATTACTCCGTTATAGTAACCAGTAAAACACGAAAGTGGAATGTAGAGTAAAATCTGCAGCTGAGCATGATTTGCAGGTCGACGGCTGTCTTGTGGGTGTACTTGGCGAGCGACGTACTGCTGGTGGGTCGCTTCAGCAAAGGTGTACTGGCGTCATTTCCGGGACGGATATGACGCCAGTGAAATCTTGGGGTATCGCGGCAGAAAACACTTTCGTGTTTTAAAAAAAATGTAAAACCCGGAAACGAACAACCCTTAGTATAACGTACTTTTTAGTACTAAAGGTTGCTTCCCCGCAAGCAGACCCTTTGTGCTGGGGTGCACTCTTTACATGCCGCTTGCTTCGCTGTACTGGCGTCACTTCCGTGACGGATATGACGTAAGCGAAATCTTCGTGTATCTGGGAATAAAACACTTTCGTGTTAAAAAGCAGATTTAGCAAAAGTTCCAAATGTAATCGTTAGAATAATGTAAATGGAGACAATTGGTCGAACGAAATTTTGAAAAGCTAAAAATTACAAAAATATAAAAAAATTACGAAAAATGTCAAAACGTATACCACATGGCATTTCCCCAATAATGTAGATTTCGTGAAATTTTCACCTGTAATCGTTTTAATTGCGTAAATGGAGATAATTAATTGAACGAAATATTTAAAAACTAAAGAAATAAGAAAAATATCAAATATTTACGGAAAATGGCGAACCATGTGATCTGTGGCGGAGGGATCTGCACTTAAAACAAACGCTTTCTCAGAACAACTGACCATGGTGCATCAGATCAAGTAACTTGTAAGGGCAGAGCACTTTATGGGCTCGCCGTGTCGTCGTAGCTTGGTAACGGTCGATGCCAAGCGGCTGCCGGAATCAGGCGGCGCAGCGAGATAACGGAGCGAAGTAGAGCCTGGTGTACCGTCGTCAGGGGGTCCCGCGAAGGCTTCGAAAACCACGCGGTTGAAATAGCCATAACCGTTCGAACCTCGTGAACCGCTGGCGCTTGTCATACATCTCCTCGTTGTTTAGCGCAAAGAAAACTGCAGGTACATTTCAGGCAAAATCTGTGTATATAACCGGCAGCCCCCGCGTTCATTTAGTTAGGAACGTTCGTTGGGTTTGTTTTTACGATAGTACCCGAAAAAAGCGGCCGTGCCATAAAAAAATGGCTCGTTGGAAATGATGAAGATGGGCCCCAGTCGCGCAAGAAAAAAAATACGCGTTCGAAATGACGCAAAGCCGCTCCAGCATACGAAATTAGAGCAAGCACAAAAAGAACAGAACTCCCGCTGGCGCAGTTTCAGGCAGGGGGGGGGGGGGGGGGCGAGCCCAGCGCAGCCGGGAAATTTGAATTGCATATTCATCAAGTGAGGAGTGAGATAGGGCGGCGATGAGCAAGATGGGTGGTAGCCGTGAGCGGATAACGGCGCCACCACACATTATGGCGAATCACTGCTTTGCACTTCCGTAAGCTTCCACATTGAGTGGAATGGCTTTAATTTTTTTTAGGGATTTGAGGGCCCACTAGGCAGTTTGGGAGCGGAAAATAGGAGTTTGTCCTTTCCTGGTTTCTTGTGTACGCGTTGTTGTGATTTATGTCCGACGGTGTTTTTGTCGGAGCTTAACACTCTGATGCATAATGATTTCGTCTCCTTCCGCATAACGCAGGTATACCCCTTCAGGGACAAAACCACAGGCACAGATATAGGCACGCAAGGGGCAGTTTTCTCTTGCGAAGAAGCTTATAATGATACATAGGAGAGAAAAAAGCAAACAGCCTGGAAACGAACTACGCGAACGCTTCAATATCTGGAAGGCCGGAGGAAACAAGGACCATGACACGAGAAGCAAAGATCTTTCTTCCTTTCTCGCTTTTCTCATTCTTTCTTTCTTTTCTTTCTCTTCTTTCTTTCTTTCTTTCTTTCTTTCTTTCTTTCTTTCTTTCTTTCTTTCTTTTTTTCTTGTATTCATGATTTGTTTATCTATTCATTTACCTTTTTATTCTCATATACGGCACCGGAATAGATTGGTGGACAACCAACTGCTCGTGGGCGCCGCCAAAGGTGTCTTCTCCGTGTGGCACCAGCTGCACCGAAGAAGACGCTGTTCCGGGACGGTGCGTTTGTTTATCGCTGTTCCGAAACCTCTCTGTACGACAGGGATTCGTTGGCGAGTTTGGTTGGACGACGACGCTCCGCTTGTATGTCTTCACTCTGCTGCCGTTGCTCTCTCACGAGGGGGAGCGGAGACAACTTCGGGGCAAGAACATGTAACGCTCACGTGCTTGTCCGGATGTTGTGTTCGCCCCCTGCCTCGGTGAACCTTGGCTTGTCGTGGCACTGGATTGGCTTCTGTTGGATTCGAATATTACAGTTTCTTTTTCGAGTACTTCTGCTGGGTTTTAAAGCAAAGCTTTACGAATCTCGCCGAGCGGTTCCGCCATCGCGGTAAATTTGACCTTCATTTAGCCGCAGCGGGGCATAACCTTGGCAACGCATCACGTGACTTGCGCCGGGCCGAGCTCCGCCGACGTCCGCGTTCACCGCCGCCGCCACCGCTGCCGGTCTGGCGCATGCGCTCTCCGAAGCTGGCTCCTCCCTGACCAAGTGACTCGCCGCGTGCATGCGAGCTTGGCCATAAAGAAGAGCGAGGCCGGGTCGTCATCTCTGAGCGTTGGGTGGGAGCTGGAGGCTTTGAGCCGCCGTCGGCAAGCGGCGTCGGACCACCGTTCGGATATCGGCGGCGAGCCGTGCGGCTCAGAAAACGCCGGAAGCGGGACCACAACCATACACATACGCAGGCGTTAGGCGATTTGTATAATAATTGCAGCTAAAAGAAAGGTGAACGAAGTGAAATTAATACTTAACCAGGCTTAGCCAGTCTTTCGCTTTGCGTATTCAGGGTTAACTGTGCTAAGGCGCAGCAATTTTTTTTGCGGTGATAATCGCATGCGACTTTATATCGCTTTGTTCATTCACTTTCAAGCAAAGGTGTTTGATATTCAAAGTAAGTTGTCATTCGCGGATGCAAAAACACTTATCTTAGAGCAACTGACCGCGCCTCCGTCGTTAGCGGATCTTTGACTGCGAGATGTTTCTACAAGTTCAACACTTACCTGTCCTTTGGTTGTCGGGTAGAGACCCCTTTCCCACTGTCCAGTATATTCCGGCTGGGAGGGCGACTACCTGCGAAATAACGAAATAAGAAAAAGAAAGAAAGAGAGTCAAAAACAGGGGCATTCTCGACGCATATTTTTTACTGCTAAAATTTACTGGCCAAAAGCTTGACACAAAGTTCCAGCCGGAAGCTGTACCGAAAGTCAGAAAATGTCTGTCAGACAACTGGGGATTTTCCTAGAGAAAGGAAAGAACTGTTAAGTAAGAAAAGTTACCCCATAACTTTGCAGTTGTGTTCTGTAACAATAATGATTTCCAGTCAAATGGAGTTAGCTTACTAATTAATTTTTTAACAAATAGTTCTGTCTCCTTATCTTCATTTCCCCGAAAAGATGAAACACTGCGTCGGGCAAGGCAGAGCGCAATATTATACTTTCCTTTATTGTAAAATCTAACCGACCCAAAACTTACCATCCACCAAACCACTGGTTGAGAAGACCAAGTGTGGTTTTATTATGCTATTTAAAAGGATATCGAGTAGAAAAATGATTGGTGTGACCTGAAAGAACAGTGAAAAACAAGGCTGTAATCTCATTATGACCAGCCCCCTGTCTTTCTCTTTCTCTCTCTCCTACTGCTTCCGTGGTCATCTTTCGAACGCATGAGCGTAATGCGAGAGAATTAACAGCAACGGCGACAAGCCCCCCGGGGTGGCAATTATTATTGTGCTCGGAGGAAAACTAGCGCATTAGGCGTGATTTAGGTAGTGAGTGGAGAATAAATCTTTCCCTCCTCGCACAAACACGTCCCTTTAAGCAAATTAGACGGAGCCTTCGTGCTTTCTCGCTCGCGGCGAGGAAGCTTTGGGGCGATCGAGATATTTCCAATTCTGCGACGACGGCCGCACGAGCCCTGCCGGGTTTTATTATAAATACGGTAATCAGATTGGTTGCCGGCCGAGTAAATAATCACCTCATTTTTCCTAACGAGACACCCTCCCGCGTTTCTGCGTATACCGAGAAACTCTTACGCGGCCGCCCACTTTTTGTTTTTGCCTTCTTTTCCCGTTATTCTACGGGCGCTGTTTTATTCGTTCGCTTCGCGTCCGAGGTACACTTATTAGATTGCGCCAAAGTTTGCGCTCACGTTGGCGCGTACGATTCGCTCGTTATTTGAGGATATCCCGGGCGCTGCGGATCACCGACTTAATGCCCCGGAGAGCCCAAACAGATGGCGGCGGCACGGGAGAACATTGTGCAGAACGTGCAAAAAAAAAAAAAAAAAAAAACGCGGAATAATTAGACCGCCTCGGAGTTTAGAGTAAGCGAGAAGTAAAAATGTGAAGCGTTTTGTGTTTCGGTCTGACAAAGTGAATATCCCTCGGGCTTGCCCTCAACAATAATTTCACCGTAGAGTAAACCTGTATTGCCGACTCCCCTGGCAAGCGAAGCAAATGACAGGAGAGCATTCTCTTCTCTATCATTCCCTCTATCTCTCGGTGTGTGTATTCGCATCAGCGGATTTCGCATCTGAGTGAACCGGTATTATCAGGTTGTTGGCCAACCTACACTAGTTCGCTACGAGAGCAAGGTGGCAATGTGGGTGTCGCGACCGGCGCAGTGACAACCAGCCACGACAGCGTTTGGGCTCGAACTGTTTTATTCCTCCAGCACGAGCGCACGTGAGCGTGCGCCTCGTGGTTCCGCCTTCGTCGTCGTCGTCGTCTCGGCGCGGTGGACACGCGCCGCTACATGGCCATAATCGGGACGGTCAGCGTTCCATGAACGCGATGTAGTCAAGGGTAAAAAGAATAATGGGAATAAACAAAGGGCAACTGAATGCACTGAAGGGGCGCCCTGGCTAAGAGGCATGCCGAAGCGGAGAGCTACGTTCCAATTTACGCCGCTTAGGAACTAATAGCTTGCACCAAAATTTTGCAAACGCGGACGTTTCAATGGTTCCAGAGACAATGATTCGGAGAACCATTTTTATCTTACGTCGCACAAAGCAAAAGTGAAAAGAATGTTAAGTATGGCTAATCAATGGGATTTTTTTTTTGGGGGGGGGGGGGGCGAGGGAGGGGGGTCAGTGGCTAGAGAGTCCGAAATTGAACTTACTTATTAACAAAAGTCTTTGCGCGTCATGAGAGGGTGCATTTCATAGGCTGGCTTTTCGCCCTTTAATTAACGCTGAGCGCAGCTTTAATTGTCGACAGCGATTGGCCACCGTCTTTTACGAACCATTTCACACGTTGCTTTTACGGCGCAGCCCTCTGGCAGCCGTTACCTGGGCTTCGCGGCGTGGGCGTCCTCGTAACCGAGTGACCAAACGCAGCAGCGACGGCAGAAAGGAAACGAAGAGGAGCGTCTAGCGAAGGGTGAGGAGGAGGGTGGCATGCCCGCTATGACGTCATCTCTCTCACTGCATATCATAGCGGGCATGCCACCCTCCTCCTCACCCTTCGCTAGACGCTTCCGCAAGGGTCATAGCAGCCTCGACAACGTCATCGCCCTTGTAAATAGCATAAGAGAAGCAAAGTGTCGGCGGAACATTGCTGTTGCCGTGTTCCTCGACATCAAGTCAGCGTATGACTGCGTCGAGCATGAAGCCATCCGCTCTGCGCTGAAGTCTTTAGGCATCAGGGGCGGCATGTACGCATGGCTATCGGACTACCTCTCCGATAGGTATGTGTACATGTCTACCGACATGGGCGACTCATCGCTACATCAGGTGACCCGAGGTGTTCCCCAGGGTGGGGTGCTGAGCCCTACACTCTTCAACATTGCCATAGTTGGCCTGGAGAAATGCGTGCCAAAGTCGGCAGAAATCTCCCTGTACGCCGACGACATCTGCATATGGAGTTCTGGCCGCAATAGGCGAGTGTTACGGTCAAGACTGCAGCGGGCAATTGACTCTATTGCGGCATTTCTGGCTACTAGAGGATTAGTGATTTCAGGGAATAAGTGTGCTGCGATGGCCTTCACAAAGCGTGACCTTACGCGCTACGGCCTCACTGTTGGAGGGACCGCAATTCCATACGTCCGGACCCACAAGTTCTTGGGAGTGACATTTGATAGTAATCTGACCTGGTCGCCACACGTTCGCCACCTCAAGGACAGGATTACTTCCTTCGCCCGCATATTCCGCATGCTCTCCACCAACACTGGCGGTTGTTCAGTCAATTCTCTTCTACGGGTAGACAAAGCGCTTTGCGTTGGCCTGATCAGTTACAGCATCCCTGCTTTGGTCCCTCTATCAAAAGGAACTGTCAAAGCGCTAGAGAGCATGCAAGCACAAGTCCAGCGGGTCTGCATTGGCGTTCCAAAGACAACCTCTACCATCGGAACGCTGACAGAATGCAGGCAGCTCTCACCACTCGCTCTAAGCACGCAGGAGTTGCTTCGTGCGCGTCTGCGGATTGTGGCAAGACAGCGGGGCCATCCTCTAGCGACAAGCTGGGCCAAAGAAGTGCGTGAATTTCTGCCGAAGGTGTATCAAGAGCCTTCTCCTCCTGAGCACCCGCCCTGGATGTTGCTACCCATACCAGTCACGACTACTGTGCCCGGTATCACGAGGAAGGAGTATATTCCGGCTCCCGCACTAAAGTTCCTCGCCCTGGACTACATGTCGCGGATATACAGAGACCACACTCATGTGTACACTGATGGGTCGGTGTCGTCAACATCATCCACTATCGGGGTGTGGATACCGTCATCCCGTACTACCATCAGTGTCATGCTCAGCCACAGAACGTCAACTACGGCTACCGAACTTGCAGCTCTGAGGGTGGCTTTCGCTCATATCGTCAAGCAACCCGCTCGAGAGTGGGCCATCTTCACAGACTCAAGGGCTGCCCTTCAATGTCTAGCATCTTTTCCAAAAGACCAGCTTTTGTGTGACATACACGCTTTACATCTCCAAGCTCTCCAAGCGCACCATACATTGCACTTCAGTGGATTCCAGCCCATTGTGGGATAACTGGCAATGTGAAGGCGGACATTGCTGCAACCGTTGCGCATAAGCATAATGGATCGGCAATAGCTATACCATTCCCCAGGAAAGATGCATCTATACTTGCATCCAGCGTGGCATGGAACATGCAGCGTGCAGCCTGGGATGACGTATCACGTCATTACGCGCCGTTATATTTCATAGATCCCAACTGCAAATTTAAAATGCCACCAGGACTCTCCAAGCGGGTACAAGCAATTCTACATCGCATGCGGTTGAACGTCGCATACACGCGCAACTTCCTCTTCAAGATAAAACAGGCTACGTCGCCACTCTGCCCACACTGTGATGTGCGAGAAACCCTGCAGCACCTGCTCTGTGAATGTGCTCGATTCAGTGCTCAAAGAGTGTCCCTGACTGCCGCTTTCCGTGGACATGCAGCTAGAGGACGTTTTAGGACCATGGGCTTGTCCCAAACGTGCTTCACGGGCTACCAAAGCTCTGATAGAGTACCTGCAACACACAGGTCTAGACCAGTCACTGTGAACAACTCGCCGGATCTGTACTCATCAACTTCTTGAACATCATCGCCATCATCTTCATCACGTCATCAACTGGCGTAGCAAGTTAGGCATTATAGCCCAGCTAACATCGCCTGACTTCATTAAAGATCGCTATCTCTCTCTCTCTCTCTCTCTCTCTCTCTCTCTCTCTCTCTCTCTCTCTCTCTCTCTCTCTCTCTCTCTCTCTCTCTCTCTCTCTCACTGCCTCCCCCGGCGAATTATAGCCATATCTGGCTGCTGCACCAATAAAATTCAAATTCATTCATTCTCACTGCTCCCACCTCGCTGCCCACCCCCTCCCCAAACGCTCTTTCACTCGCCACTAATCCAAACCAGGTGTCATTTGTGCGGGAGGTTCAAACCTGATTTGGTACAACATGTTCTCTGCTTTCCTTGTGTGGCTAATTCAAAGAGAGTGACATATTCGCGGGAGGTTCAAACATGATTCGCAACAACACGCTGGCCGGCGGGGGCTACGCGGTGCGAGATAGCAGAGAAGCGAACGCCACCGTGCGTTCGCTGATCACGTGATCACTTCCTGAGGCACAGAAGATGATATGCGACGTGATAATGCCAACTGATTTGAACCCGCTGTTTTTTAGGCAGGCCCTAAAGGGAGAACCCAAGATGATTTCCTGAGTGCTCCGTTTTCCTTTCCTGCGCAGTTTTGCCGCAGAGCACTAACGACGTAAAATCAACAGTATTTAAACAGTAAAGATGTGAACCAGACTAGGTGTCACGACAAAGTTACCCACTACGTTTACAAAACAAGCTCACCTTGATCTCCCCAAAAGCGCTTACTAGACGGAAAGCAGCAGCAGTCGGATCCGGAAAGAAGGCCGCAGCAACCATTTGCGGGCCAAATGGCAACATTCAGTTCTGCGCCGACGTTTGCGTGACGGGAAACTTGTTGGCACCTTTCACGGCCGAATTCGTGCCCTGCACGCCAGCGCCTCATCAGGGTTGCTACTGTGTGTTATAGCGATGCTACCGTCTGCGCGCGACGCTATCCCCGAGCCTCCCCAGTTTTACTGCAATGCGGCTCCATCGGCAAACCAGGCTGGCAAAGAGGAAACGCAAACGCGTAATTAGCACGTACCGTGTCTCATACGTTAATATACTGCGATGAAGAGCTCCGAGTTTTTTTTTTCGATAAAACTACTCCTCTGGTTTGAAAGCTGTGATTCCAAGTACGGTGTTTTGCTAGAAAAAAAAAATATCCCGTGAGTTGATGACGGGGGCTACAGCGCACGGCTTAAAAGGCGCATGTACTGCGGCGAAATTTTGTGCTCTATTTCACGGCAACAGCAGCCGTCATTTTTCAAGCTGTTAGTAAAATTACGTCGATTTTAGGCAGGCTGAAGTTGCCAATATGCGACGTGATCATTCCCGCCAGCTGTTTAAATTATGTCACGCCTTCTCAGCCAATCACAGAGAGTGCGTGACATACAAGCCGTATTGTTGTTGAATAGCGAAGACAGGCGTAAGTTGTCACGCCCGCTGCATTTAGTCTAGTTTTTTATTGCTGGCCAAGAATTATGCGCTTTCAGTAAAGAGGAATAAGGCGAACTTCAGAACTGGTGCCCGTAAACGTCATAAAACGTCAAAATGACGAAAGCACACACACCCGCTTTGTCAACCGGAGGCACGTGACCAAAACTGAAAGCCAATCAGAAAAGACTTCCGACAAATTCACAGTCTCACTGTGAATTTGTGAAGTCGGGAATAGTGCCCCTGGTGTTGTAATCGAAGGGGAAAACTATAGCTGGTAGGTGCATTGTATGCACGTGTAGCCTTTTTCAAAACTTTCTAAGCCACGCCAAAAAGGTTCTGAGCGATAAAAATTCGAAGAAAAAGCCTAACGTTGCAGTGTGACACGATTACTTTGTGAGAGCGAGAATGAAAGGTTGTCCGCTTTCCACCATAAATAAATTCCGTCTCACTCAAGAGACAAATTCGTGCTTTAAATTATTTGCGGCCCATTAACTTTTTACATGGCCTAGAAACTTTTGCCAAAGACGGCATATTCGAAAAAAAATTGGTTGGAGCCATGAATTTATCTCCTCCTAACACAAAATCATTTTCCTGAACGACATGTGTACTTCTTTACAATCGAGCGCGGAAGCATAGCTTCTTTGAACAACGCTCTTTGGTTTTAGCACTAGAGGACGAATTTGCGGTGGAAACGGTTCTTAACGATGTAGTTTGCTTGAATATATTTGCCTAATCGTTGAAACTCGTTTTGGTCTGAGCCTTAAGACTCACCACGAGTTTCTACACGAGGTACGTTGGTGGGAAAATGCACATTTTGCCTAAAAGAAAGAAAATTTTGCAAGCAAAAGGAATATGTTGAATGCCACGGACCCTTCTAAGTGGAGTATTTTTCCCGAGACAGAGTATATGCCTAATTTAATGGTAAGAAAACACTCTTTCCTACAGAATTTGTGGGCTTATGCGAGTATACGCAATACGGCATGACAAATTAAACACTTGTGAAGGAAATTTATTATTTAAATAAAAAAAACACAATGTTGAGGCAAACGCTGAGTGTGTTTTGCAGCCACCAAGTTACGACACACGCTTACATATAAACACAGTAATCGTTCTATCCGAGTCGGCAGCCTTGAATCGCGGAACCACGATAGATCTCTTAAGTCAAATTACACAAAGAGCAGTGATTCGATTTCCTCTTCCTCGCCCAAACGTGGGCGCGGCTGAGATTTTCTAATCATGTGAAGTGATGTACTTTTAAGTTGGCCTTCTATAGGCAGCGGTACAACAAAACAGAGTCACAAAAGCTAAGAAAAATAACACATCAATGAGAAAAAAAAACTCCATTGTGAAGAACCAAATCCCATTGTTATATAACCCGGGCAGACGAGAAAGGTTGCAAATATTTGCCTTGTCTGCTTTAGTCTTACATGTACGCTGCGAGCACGTTCTAGAAGATAAAAAACTAGAAAAGTTGAATTTCGTCAGCCCAAACATCCCCGATTTAGAATGTCTACGAAAGCAGAGCAACCTTGCTGCCGGAGGAATAGTGCAAACAGTAACCAAAGCCCTCCGTTTCACTTCACAATTGAATTTAACGGAATTAGGCCGTCGCCAAACTCTCCCACATCGAAACCTCGATCGCTCTCAGCTCTTTTGCTATTAATGTCGCCGGATTTCGCTTTCTGTAGTTCATTCAGCTATCAAACCATGCAAGCTTAAAGAAAATCCACGCAGTCAGCAAAAGCAAAGCTGCCGGACTCTCAAGGCTGTCTAAACTTCCTCGGTGCTTGAGCGTTGGGGGCGCAGATTTTTCGATAACCAAGACTTTTTTTATTTGTTGATAACCCCATTATGAATGTTTTCGGCCGGGCGTAGGCCGCAAAGGACTAGTGAACCGAATTCGAGTCCATCCCCGCGTTTGCCTTGACGTCTCGAGATGTGAGAGGCCTGTGTGATAACAAAGAAAACACACAATAGCGCTCGAAGACAAATAAAGAAGGGATAAGTGTTGGGACTCCGCTCTTTCTCTGGTGTTCACAGCCTGGTTTTGGTGATATTTACGGTGTATTGTTACTTCCTAGTTTCACTTCCTCACCAAATGCGCAGCGGAGTTGAAACACGCTTCAGAAGTATTGTATGATGTTTTACCGAGAGTAAGGACCAAACCTGTTTGAAGTCCCACAGCAGTGCGTAGTTAAGTCACGAGCGGTGTATACATATACGTGTGCTCACTATAATTCAAGATGAAGTCATATTATCGTTTCAAGTTAGTCACTATTTGCGCCAGTAACGACGCCGTATCTATGAATTTTCTTCTCCAACTTTAAATATAAGAACCAGTGTAAAAAAGCACCCTTAGTTTCACTGGCCCTAAGCGCGAACCGCCCTCACGTCTGATAGGCGGGATTTTAGCTTCGGTCTGCGCACATTCGCTTTGTCAGAAAGGGCAAGAAAATGTGTGTGTGGTTTTTTTTTTTTTTTTTGTATTGCACCTTTAATGCTCCGTTCGTCCAGTGGCAGCAGATGTCTGGCAAAGCATTTTTCTCGAATCGCGTAAGCTTGCTGGGGTCACTCGTGAACTGAAGCTTGGTTAATGTTCGGTTTCAGTCATGCGTATCAGGGATTCCACTTGAGAAAGTCAAATAATAGTTACTGCACGCTGCGTTTCCTCCGCACAAAAATCAAGATGGCTTCGAGAGCAGCTTGCTCTGATTCGTGTTAAAAGGGGATTTGTTCAGTCCAAGAAATCTTCAAAAATCAATAGGTCTGCAGCAGCTTTGTGCGTTTCTTTTTACTATATCTGCACCCATATTCCTGTAAATAGACGCAGCTGGAAGACAAAAAGTCCACAAAACCAGCCCCTCGAAGTATCGACAGTTTTTCTTGCGTGCTAGTATCTTCTGAGATGGGTGCCACAGAACGTATACGCGTAGAAAGCCTCTTTAACAAACAAATCGCGTAGGAATTATATTTTTCATTACTAATCCAGGTTAATGAAAACTTAAAGACCATAATATATACGCGTGTCGAGCATTGCACACGCCTATATGCGTCACATAAACACTTTAAAGCGTTTCGTAGCGTATGGTGAATTGTGAAATATAATGATAAGTTGCACTCTACTAGTGGTCCTTTTTTACTGGAGGATACTTGTAAAACGTTCTCACGCTAACAATGCCAAGCGTGCAGCTGTAGCCTGCACCATTCGAATCATGAATTATTTTCCAGCGTTCCTGACTGGTTGTAAACAGTTCGCACCCTATTTGTGTCAAGCGTGCAGCTATGGAATGCACCACTGAAATCTTGCTCGACTACACCTATTAAATGTTAACTTTAAATTAATGGCATATGGCCGTAAAGAGAGAGCGTAATGGTTGACGGAAGGCCTTCTGTGCAGATCAAAGCATGGTGAGAACTAAATGGTCACTGAACAAGTCAAAAAAGAAAGATTTGACGTTTCTGTACCGATACGGGTATCCTCACTATTTTTGTACTAACTGTGACAGGAATCGCGCCAGGAATTCGTTCCGTCCCGCTAAAACTGAGTCAGCGCTGGTGGACCTGTTTTTAAAAATTTAAATAATCAAGCCAGCGTCAACGAAGTGATTTAAAAAAAAAGAAATAGAAAACGCACCCGAACAGATTTTTTAAGGGATTTAAACTAGCTTGGCTTCAATAAGCCCGTACAGACGGGAAACATTTGAAACGAGTTGTTGGCATTAGTCAACAGGTGGCGCGGGAAGTGTCAGCATAAGCAACACCAGACGTAATACTCAAAACTAAGCTCCGCGCTTTCGTGTTGAGGTCCCTCAAAAGCTTCGCGCCGGCTCCACGCTCTATGAATGAGGGCATAGAGCGTCTGGAAGCCCGGGGCCCACCATTCTAACGAACGTGCTGTCTCTGTTGCCGCGACGAGCATACTCGGGTTCTCGATAAGGGAGTCTACCCGCTGTGGAGTCTACTTCGATTGAGCCATTTCACAACAGACTCCATGACGTGAGAATGCCAAGGAACACGCTCGGCAGAAGGCTACAATCGCGGCATGTGAAGTCAGTGGGCCGCCTTTTTGGGGACTGTTTCCGGGGTGAGATGGAGGTAAGAAGTACTGTTTCTGCTCTACTCTCTCTCTCTCTCTCTCTCTCTCTCTCTCTCTCTCTCTCTCTCTCTCTCTCTCTCTCTCCTCTCTCTCTCTCTCTCTCTCTCTCTCTCTCTCTCTCTCTCTGTATGAGCCACTGGGAGTTCCTCAGAGGATCCCTTGTATCCCGAAAGATGGTATTTGTGGAGCAACTATGACTCTCTTGGCTAGGGGAAGTAGCGAGCCCCTGTAATCCAGTGTGGGAGGAGGCCAAAGGCTGGGGGTGGTAACGCGCCCCTGTAATCCAGCGTGAGAGGAAGCCAGCGGGTCAATGTTGCGACGTGATCACTGCGCTCACGCGGTACAGTTCGCACGTAGTGTTGGCGTACCATTGCTGAAGCAATGGGTAGACCACTACCGAGCCGGGGGAGTGCACACCCCTGTAACCATAGCTTGGGGCTCGTTCTGTTGAACTTGCGAACTGGTCTGCAGGCCGGGGGTTGTGACAAACACTTGTAACCTAATGTCATAGGGGCCAGAGCTAGAAGTACGGTAATTCCACGGGACCTCCTTGAGGAATCGGGGAGGCCGCACAATCCCTGCCCAGGGAGCGTGCAAAACGGCCGCCACTGCGGAGGTTCCTGGTACAACTGGAATCAGGTCCTACACGGAGGTCGGGCGGTCGGGTGTCAGCCCGGCACTTGGCAATGCGATTGAAGCAGGAAAGCGGGTCGAGATCGACCAACTATGACTTTCTTTGGCCGGGGGAAGTAACACACCCCTGTAATCCAGCGTGGGAGGAGGCCGGCGAGTCAAGTTGCGAAAGTAGCAAGTGCCGCAAGCGTACAGTCGTTTGTATTGGGAATACCGATTAAATTCGGGAAACCATTACGGGCCGGGGGACTGGCGACCCTTGTAACCGCAAGCTTTGGCGGGGCCAGCGACCTGATCGCAGAAAGCTGGGGGGAGTGACAGACCCCTGTAACCGAACGTCACCGGGGGCTAGATGTTGTGCAGTCCGTATGAAGCCGGGAGGGGGGGGGGGTCGCGCCCCCCTGTAACCTTGCTGTGAGGGGCCTATAGACTGATCTTCTCTAGCTGAGGTCACGGCGACCTCGTCACCCGAAAATGCCGATGGGGCGCAGGGTCACGAGCTACTCGGTGTCCCGCACGGGGAAAACGAGGAAAGGTGAGGTGAGTACACCGACCGGGGAAACTCTCCTGGCTTAGTAACGGCTAGTAGGCCCGGACCGATCTCCTCTGCCGAGCCGTCAACACCGCGGCAATGCCAAAAGACTCTTGTTCCATTGAGCGAACGTGGATTTAAGTTAACGTTCGCATACAAACTTCCGGTGTCCGGAGACCGTGAAAAGCAGGTGTTGCAAGTACCCGTGTATAGTGGAAAGCTTCACTGGTGATTCGTGAGTACCTGGTGCGAGACAGTTGATCGAGGACGTTAGTACGCATCGGCCGCAGACCTGGAGGTGGGGGGGGGGGGGCGTCCGTCGCCACTAAATAGGGTACTTCCTATCTCCGACAGTTGGGGCCCAGTTATCGGACCCTATGGATGAGCGGTAACCCGTGGCAGGGGCCGCATATTTGGCAATTGGCACTGTCTGATGCCCTGGCTGAGCGATCAGTCTTGGAAGAGAGTCAGACAAAAGGATTGGAGCAAAATTGCTTCCCTCATTCCCACCCTTTTTCCCATAACCCATCGGCTTTTTCCTAGGGGGGACAAGCGGGGTCCCCCCGGGCTCGTCCCCCTGGCGGTGGGTCGCAAGGAAGTCTTTCCCGTTAATTTCTCTCCACCTTCGTGTGGACAAAATTCTCTTTGCCGGTTGGCCTGTTTTTGTACTGTTGCAATTGGGTATAACCGGTTGTACTTCGTGTGGTACCGGGGAGCTGTTGAAAGCTCCATTTACTCGATGTATATATATATATATATATATATATATATATATATATATATATATATATATATATATATATATATATATATATATATATATATATATATATATATATATATATATATATATCGAACTGGAACCGAACCGAACCGGAAACTGGAACTGAACCGGTATTTTTGCCGGAACTGAACCCGAACCCAAACCGTTATTTTTTGAGCAGGCTGAACCCGAACCGGAACTGAACCGAAAAAACAAATAACGGTTACCGGTTTGTGCCGAAACGGTTCGACCCTCCGCGGTTGATATTGCAGTCAATGCAATTCAGGCCTTTTTTTTCTTTCACGTACCATCAACTTCGTACCCGCTCGCGCACTTTCCCCTCCAAACAATTGTATCACGATCTATGTAACAACAACGGAAATGAACGACCAACAATGCAGCAATGGTCTGTTGCTGCTGGAAGCGCGAGCGTAGTGCAAGCTGACCAAACGAAATGTCATTCTCGGCAGCTTGCAGGGGATAAAAAATGACTTTGCCCTTCCTTAGCTGCGACTTTATTGGAGCAATCAGGCTGCAGGAGTGCTCCACTGCGCAACAGCGAAAGCCCACACCCGATATGTGCAAAGTTTTTGCATTTCATAATTTGTTTAAAAGGTCCGACACCTGCAAATTGTTAATACTTGAGCAGTGTGGCCGCAGGAGCTGCTCAGTGGCTAAGCCATGCTGCTGATGCAGTTTTGTCTCTTTAAGATCTGCTTTTTTTCGAAGGTGCACTTGTAGTGACTGCACAACTCACTACATTACTTCTACTGCTACTCGTTCCGGATTGGAGTACTGCTCTGGACGACTTAAAAAGTGTCTAGCCAAAAAGGGCCCATCTCCCCGCGAGGGGGACTCGAGCAAATGCGTCGCATAGGGGGTGGGTGTATTGCGTTAAAGGAGTACTGACACGAAATTTTCGTGTTACGTTTTTTTCGCTGCTATGCGTGCCTACCAGCCCACTAATCATAGAAAGACAGATTATACGGTCGAGCGCAGCGGAAACATTCATTTACGGCGTCGTTTATTCGTGCCAGTTTCGGTTTCGACTGAAAAACGCCGAGCGGCCGCCATAATAGGATGTATCACATGACGTTACCATTCTTGCCGCATCGCTGCCTCTCTGGAAGCGCGCGCTAGCGAGCGCACGCGCGCGCCCAGACCGGCCGAGGTCTTCGCCGTCCCCACAGGCCCGGGCAGCATGACGTCAGTCCCAAAACCATGACGTATACACACGCCCGAGCAGCGCGCGCCAACCACAGCCAGCGCGTCGGATTTGTCGCGGGAGCCCCGACGTCGGCAGTTTGGGGCAAGTAGCACATGATGTCATGTGGGCCCGCTCTGGGCTTTCTCGTGCGGGAGAAGATTAAAATGGATTTTAAATATGTTTCGCTGAACTGTTGCTGTTGAAACTTGCTGGGAGATATCTCCTGATAAAAAGGAAGCGTTTTACATAGTTATTACAGCTTTGAAATTTCGTGTCAGTACTCCTTTAACGTTTAGTATTTGGGGAGTTGGTGGTAGTGAATGCGTTGAATCAGCAGCTTCTTGACGTAGTTTGAATGAGTCAAGGATATAAGGCGCGTTCGTAGCCTTTCATTCTGTGTCTGTTTTGTGGCGCAGTGGAAAGAGCACCATGTACCTCGCGTTCCGCCCATAGGTAGTGAATGCGTTGTATCAGCAGCTTCTTGACGTAGTTTGAATTAGTCAAAGATATAAGGCACGTTCGTAGCCTTCCATTCTGTGTCGGCTTTGTGGCGCAGTGGGTAGAGCACCATGTACCTTGCGTTCCGCCCGCAGGGTCGTGGGATCGAAAACAGGCGCCGGTAAGTATTATTTTTTTATATAGTGTAGGGCGAGGGGTGCGGACGTGTTGTTGAGAGTGAGGATGGTAGCGTGATGCTGGAGAGGAGGAGTGGGGGAGAGGGCGCACCTGGAACGGCTGTTGCGGACGCCGAGGCACGCCGACAACGCCGGGTGACATCGTGAGTTAAAGAAATGCTCTGCATTTAAAAAAGTCCCATCTCATATGCTCCGCGCGTCAAATTTTCCTTTCGTTTTGTAACAGCATAATCTCTTATAAGATTCTGCAATGTAGCACACGGAACGATGGCAGGGGGTCAGGCGGTACGATGACATACTGGTCGTAATGCACTGATCCGGTATAGCTACCGCAAAAGGAATCGCAGTGGTCAGAGCAATAATGAAGTTACAGAGCGTTAACTGAAGCTTACTTTTAACAAAAGTGGGGCTAACACATTCGATAAGGTGACAGCTAACAAATTATTCGGTGTGAGCAAATAATCCAATTCATTGGTAGTATTTATGTGCCTGTGGTATGATTTTACAGTTTTGTTACAAATATAAAAATGTACGCCAATGGTTTATGCAGGCCTAAATTTAAGGCTTCAAGGTTATCGTGATGGGCGATTCCATAGCGACGGTTGCGATTTCAACAAAAAAGGAAAGGGCAGAAAATATATCCCACCGTCATACCTCTTCGTGGTGGCTTTATGAATAGTCCCTACGACAACATAAAGTCTGGGCGGGAAAGTAGGTGGTAAATCGTCACCACTTCATCTGTTTTTCTAATATCTCGTAATTGTTTAAACTTTGCTTTGCAATTGCGCCACTGACCTTTGGGAACAACAGCATTTTGAATTTTTGTTTGTATTTTGATGTGACTGTCGTTGTAAACTAATAAATTATTTTTTTTTAATTTCAGTCATAGTTCAACTCATCGAACCGGTTCGCGAACCGGTATTGTGTTTGGTTCGACACACACACACACACACACACACACACACACACACACACACACACACACACACACACACACACACACACACACACACACACATATATATATATATATATATATATATATATATATATGCAGTATGTTCCTCTTCGCCCCCCCCTCTTTCTTTCGTTTTTTGTTTTGGTTTGTTTGAGTTGTTTGGGTGTCTTTTTCGCTCGCCATTGCAGAATAAGCTCTATATGGTGTGTGTGGTCGTTTGTGTGTTTGTTTCTCATGTGGCTTGTGTTTCGGGGCGCCGCCCCCCACCCTGAGTATGTACGATTTTTCCCCAAAGCTTTCATTCCAGAGGAAGACCTGGCTCAGGTCGAAACGTTGGAAATAAAGTCTCCGAAGAGCGTACTTTTACTTTGTGCGTATTCCTGCAGCAACTAAGGACTCTACTTCACGACTATATATATATATATATATATATATATATATATATATATATATATATATATATATATATATATATATATATATATATATATATATATATATATATAGCGAATCGAAAATGGGAAATGAGGGGCTCGGTGAATTAACATAGAATAAGTGTTGGCAGTCAAGAAAACCTCGGAAACCAAGGGGGGAATGCGGTAGGTCATAGGAACAGATGAAGAATTTCTCGAGTAAGAAAGAAAGTGGTGAAAAAACGCCCGCTGGGTGGGATCCGAGCCCACGACCTCCAGAACACCGGTCTGGTGCGATGACGACTACGCTACCGGCGGGGCTGTTTCCCCACCACTTTCTCGGGTATTTATGTTAAGGTATTTTTTGTTGCCTGCACTTGGGGGTGGTAGCCAGCGCCACTCGGACTACTCGGGGTGAAGGGGACCTTCTTTTTAACCTCCAGGCCATGACTCGAGTGTCTACGGCATGCCGAGAGTGATCGACCAGCGTTCAACCCTCTTAAGCTACGTTTGGCACCAAGACTGCCAGAACAGAGGCCCTCGCTGTGCATGTAGTGAATCAGAAATGGGAAATTAGGGGATCGGTGAATTAAGACAGAATAAGGATTGGCGGTCAAGAAAACCTCGGAAAGCAAAGGGGGGAATGCAGTAGGTCATAGGACCAGATGATGAATTTTTTGAGTCAAGAAGAAAGTGGTCATCGTAATGGTCATTGCACCAGACCAGTATTCTGGAAGTCGTGGGTTCGGATCCCACCCCGCGGGCATTTTTTCACCACTTTCTTTATGACTCAAAAAATTCTTCATTTGTTCCTATGACCTACCGCATTCTCCCCTTTGCTTTCCGAGGTTTTTTTGACAGCCAACCCTTATTCTTTCTTAATTCACCGAGCCCCTCCTTTCCCATTTCTGATTCGTTACACACACACACACACACACACACACACACACACACACACACACACACACACACACACACACACACACACACACACACACACACACACACACACACACACACACACACACACACATATATATATACGTATATATATATATATATATATATATATATATATATGTATATATGAATGTACGCATGTATGACATGCGGGTTTTTGCGTTGGACATCGGGTACACGCTGAATGATTCGCCGCGAGGCCGTAACCTTGCCACTACGGCGGTATAGAATCATCTTGCCAGCAAGGAGGTCAAATTGTTGTGAACTGTTTTCTTGGACGAACTGTTTTGTAATTATGACCGAAGACTTGCGTCAGTGCAAGAAAGAATGCGTCGTTTGTTTATTTGGTCTAAGTCTGAATAACGGCCGTCATGTTATCCTACAACAAAATCTGTTGACCGTGCATTCGTGAAACCATCTCGGCGACCATAAACAATAGGGACACTAAGCCCTCGTTTTTTTCCCTCGTGCTGTGCGCCCTATTAACCGCCAAGTGTAGCAGCTCATGGAGGGGCTTAATGGCCCCCGCTATTTCTTAAGAAGCCCCGCTCTCGCCGGCTTCATTTTCCGCCCGACATCCGAGACGCATGGACCGGAAAACGACCGAAATCAAAACAGAGGCCATTGTCCCAGTGTCCGCTTTATATACCCGTTCGACCTAGTGGGTCGGGTAGCTTCCCACCAGTCGACCGGAGGAGTTGAAAGGGACGACACCCGACCCTACACATCCCCAAAGTGCCAGCTTCCGGCGCACATCCCCTGCACGCCCCCTCGTGACTGAGAACAACGACGCGGATAAGCAGAAGAAGAAAGCGCTGAAGGTCCGAGAGGGGACGCGGCAGCGACTCGACACAGCTGAAGCCGGATATGGGACTGAGCGCCCGACGAAGGCAAACGGGCCGTTGTTTGCGCTAAGGCGCCATATACAGCCCGAGGCGTGTGGACAAGTCGAGGAAGAGAACGCGTCGGTGGAGCCGAGAGTGTGGACTCTGCCAGTGCGGTACCAGATAGCGGTGCGTGGGGAGGAGGAGGAGTCTGGCTCGCTACGCTCCTCCTGTAGCCGGATACGAGGCCTGGCATCGGAGAACAAATCGACGAGCTCCCTTTGCGTGCAAATCCGCCTTTACAAGTGGCGCTCGCTCGACGCGGACTGAGCTTGCGCGTGCGTGTGGAATAGTTTATTTAGTGAAGAGTTAGACGATGCGGTAGCCGGACATTATGGCCAATACG